>NC_064850.1:89183162-89425662 GCF_024139225.1 Suncus etruscus | reverse complement strand
TCCCTCCATTATTTCAAATCTGTCTTTCTTCTTTTACACTCAATCAAAAATACTAGGAGCAATCTCTGTTGTTTGGTATCTGGAAAAAAAGGAATTCCCATTCACTGTTTATGAAAAAGCTGTCTGGTAAAAAAACCTATGGAAAATAGAATGGAAGGTTCTTAGTAAGCTCACAATTGAGCTTATTCCGCTTTTTAGCACCTATACCTAGGACTGAAAAATATTGTTTCAAAAGTGATGCAAGTACACCACTTTTCATCACAATACTCAGCACAATAGCTAAAATTTGGAATCAACCTAGATGTCCAATAGAGTAGATGTACAGAGTAGATCATGCAGATATGTTGTCTATAGACATGTCTCTACATGTCTATATACAATGAAATACTACACAGATCTAAGGAATGGTGCAATATGCAACCAACACAACATGAATGGAATTGGATATTATGCTAAAAGAAATTGAGTTGAGCAGGCAGGGTTCCATAGCTTTATCTGGAAAAGTCAAAGATCTATAAGTGGTGCAACAATAAAACT
The DNA here is from genome assembly GCF_024139225.1 of Suncus etruscus. Classification (NCBI taxonomy): domain Eukaryota; kingdom Metazoa; phylum Chordata; class Mammalia; order Eulipotyphla; family Soricidae; genus Suncus; species Suncus etruscus. The sequence continues at coordinate 89,425,125 of NC_064850.1, read as the reverse complement.
TTTATTATTATCTGTAATTCCAGATACTATAAATGTGTATATGTGTTTAAATATATAAATATACATAATGAGCACAAAGCTAAAATAGGTTGAAACAATACAAATTTAGGTTGACTTTAATAAAATAAAATATTACATATTAACACAAAAAACTTTATCTGTAAATCCAGCAAGAGCAAAACAAAGAAAAAGATCAAGAAGTCTTCTAGTACTGACTTAACATTGATTATGATTTTGAATCTTACTATATTTATTCTCCCTAGAATAGGAAAATTATCCTAATTATATATACATTTTATAGAAAATGAATCAAAAATGCAATAGCAGTTATATATCCTAGAGTAGAGGTGCTGAACATTTATTTATTTGTTTATTGCATTTAAAGAATTACAACAAGACCTAGGAGTGAGCAGAAGCCCAAAGGAAGCGCCTTCAGCCCATAGGCAAAGTTACCTTATTTGCTCAAAGAAAACCTGTGTCCCACAGACTAACAGACCATTGTTAGTGTGATCATTCACTTACACAGTCACAATATAACCTCTCATTCACATAAAAGTTCTTGGGTCTCCCTTACAGTAAGAAAGACTGATAATACAAAGATAAGAAGCACCTTAAGACTACAAAAGGAAACATGATAAAACAGCACAAAATCCCAACACTGTTTGTGGGTGAAGATTAAAATGCTGCAGACCTACTAAATAGTAACTCTCTTTATAAGCTCTCTGAATGGATTTGAGAGTGGAAATGCTTAGGTTGTTCGATGAGCTCAAAAAAAAAAAAACAATGGAATTTATTTCCAATAAAACACAAGAAGTTATGAGAGCAGAAATGAAAAAGTAAAGAAAAAAGTCAGAATTGAAAAGCTTGGTAGACAATATGAGAAAACCATTGGAAATTCTCACCAGTAGGGTAATATCTGCTGAGAACAGATTAGTGGCTTAATGATGAAAAGCAAAAAAAATCTCAGAAAATGATAAAAAAAATAAATTAATAAAGAAATTAATGAGTGACAAGAAAATTATGAGAATTATGAGACCCATACAAGAGAAACAACAAAAGAATCATTGGTGTCCAAGAGATACAGGAAAAAATGTCTGTGCAATAACAACATTCCTGAGAAGTCAAAAATATCATTGCTGAAAAGTTTCCAGAACTAGAGAACACATACAACAATATCACTGATGCCCTATGAACAACAGTTAAAAGAGAAACAAATCCCCAAGGCCTCAGCAAGAATGATAGCACAGTGAAAGGGCATTTACATTGCTTTGTCCAACCTTTAATTCCTACCATCCATATAGTCCCTCTAGTTTGCCAGGAATGATTCCTGAGCATAGAGTCAGAAATAACCCTTGAGCACCACTGGGTGTGGTAAAAAAAAAACCCTAGGAATTTCTTAATAAAAATGATAAATACCAGAGATATATGTAAAATACTGAAAGCAGAAAGATAAGAGAGAAAATTACATACAACAGAATATTCATAAGATTTACAGCCAATTTACCAAAAGAAATCATCTTGCCTGAAAACAGTCATGGGCTATAGTGAAAAATCTCATTGAAACAAATACCCACCAAGAATATTTTACTTTGCCACTCTCATTCATATTTAAAGTAATAATTTGAAGTAACAATGCACATTGTTACACAGATAACTAACTGCTATGGTAGATAATAGACTCAAATTCACCTTAAGTGAACAACTAAAGGGGCTACTTTAAAAGAAGACAAAACCCACAAGCACACCAAACTGCTATAGGAAGATGACACAAAACTTCATGCTAATAATCTCTATCAATGTCAATGGACTAAATGCACTTATTACGACACATCAAGAAGCAGAATGGTTTATAAAATTGAACCAAACATTCTGATACCAGCAAGAAATACATGACAATAGTCAGAACAAACAGATTTAAATTAAAAGATTGGGATTTCAAGCAAATAACCCCTCAAATAGGCTGGATATACTATACCAGACGATGAAGATTTCAGGTACAAGAATGTTATGAGAAAATAAGAGACATTTTTTTATGATCAAGGGACAAGTAAACCAAGAAGAACTCAAACTCCTAATATATATTCACCTAATAAGGGACCAGCAAAAAACTTAAAGCATTTGTCTATAGACTTAAAGGAAGACAATGACAGAGACACAGTAGTATTTAAAAATAGCACTGTCACCTCTGAAATTATGTAGACTAAAACTCAGTAAGTAAATATTAACTTTCTAGGAAGTAATGGAAGAATGAGGGTAAGTATGTATGTATATATACGAAAATGACCAACCATAGGACCACAATACAGGCAGGAGAAAAAATAATAAAATGTGCAGGAAATAATGAGCCAGAATCCGAAAAACAATGTAGAAGATTACTAAAATCGAGTTGGTTCTTTATTTTTTCACTTTTTAAGAATTCATTATTCTTTATGCATGGACTTTCCTTTTTTTTTTTTTTTTGATCTTGCATTCTTATTTTTCTTCAAGATCTCAATTCTTATTTCTTCTTTCTTTTCCTTTCTTTCTTTTCTTTTCTTTCTTTCTTTCTTTCTTTCTTTCTTTCTTTCTTTCTTTTTTTCTTTCTTTCTTTCTTTCTATCTTTCTTTCTTTCTTTCTTTCTTTTCTTTTTCTTTCTTTTCTTTTCTTTCTTTTTTCTTTCTTATTTCTTTCTTTACTCTCTCTTCCTTTCTTCCTTCCTTTCTTCCTTCCTTTCTTCCTTCCTTCTTTCTTCTTCTTCCTTCCTTCTTTCTTTCTTTCTTTCTTTCTTTCTTTATTTCTTTCTTTTTTCTTTCTTTCCTTCCTCCTCTCTTTCTTTCTTTTTTCTTTCCTTCTTTCTTTCTTCCTTTCCTTCATTCTCTTTCTTTCTTTTCTTTCTTCTTTTTTTCTTTTCTTTCTTTTTTCTTTCTTTTTCTTTCTTTCTTTCTTTCTTTCTTTCTTTTCTTTCTTCTTTCTTCTCTTTCTTTTTCTTTCTTTTCTCTTTTCTTTTCTCGCTTTCTTCTTTCCTTCTTCTTTCTTTCTTCTTTCTTTCTTTCTTTCTTTCTTTCTTTGTTCTTTCTTTCTTCCTTTCATTTTTTTTTAATAACAAATCTTTCACAGTAGTATTTAGGGAGTATTTAAGGTACATAGAGACAATGAATCAGGACCATTCCCACCACCAGGGTTGTCCTCCTCCCTCCACCCCTTTCCCCAGCATGTGTCCCATATCTCCCCTTGTGCCCCAGAGTGCTAGTGAAACTGTTCCCCTTTGTATATAGCTTGTTGAAGATAGGGTATCGATTCTGTTGTTAACTTTAGGTTAAAATGAAGTAAAATTAAATCAATGGAAACTATGTGCCTTCTTTTGGCTTATGAGATGATCAATGTTCCATTCCATATTTGTGAATGGTAGTCATAACCAAGTATGCAAGTGTGCATTCATTAGTCTTGATCAGGAGATTTCAAAGGTTTCATTCTAGAAAATGTCTCTTCACAGACATAAGTGCTGCCAAAGTTGGTTGTCATTTGAGTGCATTGTTCCTGAGAGTAGAATATATCTCAGAGGGGGAAGATGCATAAAAATTAAGAAAGATAATTGACATGAATGCTTCTTTCAGAGTCACAATTCTGCAGTTTAGCAAGTTCCATCTGGTAAATTGTACGACATTTTAAATGTCAATAGAAAATGGGTTAGAGAAAAGCTGTATACCACTGTTCTTGGAGATGAAGCTCTTTAAATCTAATTTGGAATGCTTTTTTCAATATTTCCAAGGAATCCACCATGTTTTGTTTGGAAATGCAACCAGTGGTTTTTCCACTAACAAATTTTGAGTTGTGGGAGATGGCAGAAGTTTATCTCCTTCATTTGTTTGATGAGGAGGCTTAATTTTACTTCAAATGCTTTTACATGAGATTGCATTTCACAGATGAGCTTTCCTTTCCTTGAAGTTGCACATTGAAATTGTTGAGTAGTTTTGTTACATCTGTCAGAAAGGCAACTTGCCATTTCCATTCTTAATCAATAAGCTCTGGCACTTTGTTTTTTTTTTTTGTTTGTTTGTTTGTTTTTGTTTTTGTTTTTGTTTTTCGATTTTTTTAATATAATTTTTATTTTGATCATAGTGTCTTACATATTGTTGACAATAACATTTTAGGTACATATTTACATAAAATCAGGGGGGATTCCCATCCCCAAATTGCCCTCCCTACCCCTCCATTTTTGTCCTACCTCCCATTTCCTCTTCCCTCACCCCCAGGGCGGCTAGAATATGTGGTCCCCTCTGTATCCAACCCACTACTTAGTAGTCTTGCACCTGTTTGGTCTTGATGCCTTCCTTATCTCCCCCTCTAACTGTAGGCAGGACTAGCTAGTTCAAGTTGCGTGGTTTTGCCTGAAAAGGAGGAGATAAATAAACCGGGGTAAGAGTCTAATACTCCCAAAATGGGTGGAATCCTTCTAGAGGCTCTCATCATCGATTTGGGAGATGAAGGAGAGAAAGAAGGTGAAACACTCCACCAGTACCAAAAAAAAGTGTCAATTATCCAGTGAGGACTCCAGCTATATCGATAAGCACCACAAAAAAACAGACGAAAAACAAAGCAAAACAAACAAACAAAAAACAAACTTTGTTTTTTAAAAGCAGAAAAGTTGTAATCTGTGGAAAGAACTCAGAGAAGCATTTCAAAACTCTTCCTTGACTCAGCCAATAGACTTCTCTGTCCTACAGAACATCTTCATAATCAACATTTAAGTCAGACTGAAATTCCTAAAACTGTCTGTGGTTTAGTGCATGAGCTCTAATAATGTCAACACGAGGTACCACAAATTTCATAACAGAGTCCCACTTCAGTGATTTACAACACAGTGTTTGTTAGTGGATGAGAAAGAGTATGGCTATTGGATGAGAATGGTTATTTTTTCCATCTTTTGGTTAATGTGTGCAACTACTCCTTTCTTAGACCCCACCATGCTAGGAGCACCATCAGTTGTCATGCTGTCTACTTTAGCCCAGTCCAGATCCAAACCATTTACAGTTTGGCAAACCTTTTCATAGATATCCTCCCCTGTGCTTGTTCCTTTGATGCTTTGCAATGCAGCAAGCTCTTCTGTGACTTCAAAATAATCTTTCGTCCCATGAATAAAAATTAGAAATTGTGCAGAATCACAAACATAATTGCTTTCGTTGAGTGCCAAAGAAAAATATGAAAGTTTTTTGGTCGAGTTATTCAAATGCTGATGCAAATTGTCTCTCATTTCTTCAGTCCTCCATGTAATTGTAGGTCCTAAAAGACTCACTCTATTAAATAAAGAGACCTTCTCTGGACACACCTCTTTGGTACCAAAAAGAAAGCATTCTTTAACAAATTCTCCCTCCACAAGTAGTCTTCCAGTGTATGCTATTAGCTTGGCAACTTGAAAACTTTCTCACAGTGATGAAATATTTAGTTGCTTCTGATTCACAAAAGTACTTTACTGAATTGTCCATGTAGTTTTCAGTTTTAATATATTGTCTTTTCTCACTTTTATGACCAAACCATCATATGTATCTTTATGCTGAGTTTCATCATGTTGATGCAAATTGTACTCTTTAAACACAGACACTATTATCTGACATATTGGACACAGAGCTCTTTCTTTGTACTACATGAAAAAGTAATCAAAATTTTGCTGTTCTTTGAATATTCTACACTTCGTGTTAATTTTTTTTCTTAACATCATTGTTTCCTAGGTATTCCAATTTACTCTTAGTGAAATACCAATATATCATATATTTATATATAGAAATATATTATATATTTATGTATCATATACACAGCACTACAAAAACAATAATTTTGCCCACACAGAGACTTGCAGACTATAATGCAGAGTTTCACCAATCAGAATCCAATCTGATTGGTGAAATTCTGCTTTTACCTCAGGCTCCCATTGCTGCAGGTGTCATTAACCATTTAACATCTGCATTGTTCTACCCCCTTAATGACTAGGCCCCTTTAAGAGATTTTGCACTTTGCGACTTTAAGGATTTATTGTGCAGACAAACCACATAGTAAGAGTAATCAGGTAAAGGCACTTTTCCCACTATATCTAGTGCTTTCCTGTAAACTATATAAATACTTCTGTGACTTCTTTATTTTTTGTAAATTAACTAAAATATATAGTAAATGTTATTTTTATTATCATTTTTATAATACAGCATTTCCTAAGCAGTGAAAAGAATTACACCTCCAGTTTTGTTCATGGATCACCACAGTATAAACCAGGGTTTATACAACATACAATATATAACATTATACAACTGAATATAAATGAACTCATTGCATTTTAAATATAGTTATGCTACTCCTGAGATGTTTGTCACTTACCAGCAGGGGAGAACAGCAGGCATCCTATCCATAGATCAGAGATCACTCTGTTACCAGCCATCCAGCTTAACATCTTTCCTTTTCTCCTCATTTCTACTTTTCCTGCTTTTCTTCCTTTCCTTCTGTTCCACCTTACTTCTTTTCTCATTCACATCAAAACTTTTTCCCTCCTTTCTACCTATCCATCTGTCCATCTTTCAATGTTTCCTTCTTTTCATTCTTACCTACATTTCTTCTTCTTATCCATAATCCTTTCTATTCTTTCTGGTAGTGACCATGACATTCACCTCTTAATGATGCTGCCAACTTCCTCTAAGCTGCCTCTTCACTGCACCTCTGTATTCCATGCTCTCTCTCCCACTCTCTGAACTTCACTGCCCACAAGTCACCGAGCAAGTGACCCTCCCAAGTGATTACTATGAATCCTGCGTAGTCTGGCTTTGATGGTTGGCTTTCTCACCACCTGAAGGCTGGACATCGATTCCTATAATTCTCTGCCTCTCCTCCCATGATGACTGTCCTGTAAAAAAAAAAAAGTAAAGTAAAGAAAATGACAGGCAGCAGATAGCCCTGTGGATAAATGTCCTCAGCTGGCCGCATGTGGCCCATGGGCTATAGTTTGAGGACCCCTGTTCCAGATAATTGAGGAAATTAAATGTTCTCAAATGGATTTTGTGAAATAAACATCACTCTGAAACCAAACAGAAACATCACACATACACACAAAAAGAGAACTACAGCTAATTTCCTTGATGAAAACAAATGCAAAAAACATTAGCAAACAAAATCCAACAATGCATTGAGAAATGATATACAATGGTCTTTGGTTTTTGGGCCACACCCAGCGGCGCTCAGGGGTTACTCCTGGCTATCTGTTCAGAAATAGCTCCTGGCAGGCACGGGGGACCATATGGGACGCCGGGATTCAAACCAATCAACTTAGCTCCTGGATCCGCTGCTTGCAAGGCAAATACCGCTGTACTATCTCTCCGCCCCAATATACAATGGTCAATAAAATTTATTCCAGGAGGGCCAGAGAGGTGATGCAGTGGTAGGGCATTTGCCTTGCAGCGGCTGATCTAGGACCAACCTCGATTTGATACCCCAGTATCCCATATGGTACCCCAAGCCAGGAGCTAATTCTGAGCACATTGACAGGAGTAATCCCTGAACGTCACTTGTATGGCCTGCCCTCTCCCCCACAAAATATTTATCCCAAGGATGCAAGAATAGTTTAACATATTTAACAATATGCAAAACAATCAACACAATAATATAATAATATTATTGATAATATACCATTATCAATTAAATAAAAAACTTATATCACTATATAAAATAGATGAAAAGAAAACACTTGATAAGATTAGATTCTATACACATTCACGATAAAAAAAATCTCAACAGAATGGGAATTCAAGGGACTTTTTTTCAGTATTATCAAAGTCATTAATAATGACACTGCAAACAATGAGAAAATATGTTTTCTCTCTAATATCAGGCACAAGGCAAGATTGCTCACTCTCACCAATTCTTTTTAATACAGTACTGAAAATATTTGCCATAACAGCTAGATAAGAAAAATATATCAAGTTCATCCAGATAGAAAAGAAAGAAGTCAAGCTCTCTCACTATATGCAGTTGACATACTATATTTTGAAAATCATACAGACTACAAATAAGCTTCCAGTACAAATGTTAATATAGTAAAGTACCAGCCTGAAACTTAATATAAATATATCTAGAGTTTATTTCATATACGATAATGAAAGAGAAGAAAGGGGCACTTTAAAATAATCCTATTTAGAATTGTGTCTCATAAAATCAAATATCTCAGAATCAAAGTAACTAAAGAGATGAATAACTGAGTTACTTATTTAAAGAAAATTATAAAATACTACTTCAAGAAATAAAAGAGAACAAGAGGAAGTGGAAAGATATCCCTGATCAAGAACTGGGAGGATTAACATAGTTAAATGATAATATATCACAAAGCTTTGTACAGATACAATAAAGTGCCTAAAAATATAATTCTGGTATTTTTTTAAAGAAATAGAGCAAACATTTCTGAAGTTCTTATAGAACAATAAATATCCATCTCGACCTAACATAGTCTTAGGAAAACTTAAATGTAAAGCCTCACTTTCCCCAACTTCAAAGTATAGTACCAAGTGCTAGTAATTTAAAAGGTTTGACAAAAATAAAGTCAGATTCTCAAATATGTGGAATAGAATATCCTAAGATATATTCCTGTATATGTTAGTTTATCATTAAAGTGCAAAAAATATGTGAAGTGGAGCAAGCAAAGTGTTTTCAATATGTGGTTCTGAGAAAACTGATCAGCTACATACAAAACACTTGAACTCAGATCTCTTTCTAACAGCATACTAAAAGTTCAAAGTAAAGTGGAGTAAAGACCTTAATATCAGACCTGAAACTATAAGCAATATAGAGGATCATGAAGCAAGAAATCTTGATGGCACTGAAGTTAAGGACATTTTAAGTATGAAACAACACTGACCTAGCAAGTGGAAGCAAAGAACAACAAATGGGACTATGTTCCACTAAAATCAAGAAAACTGATGACTAAAAAACAAAAACAACCCACATACTAGAAAGAATTATTCACCCAATATTTATCTATTAAGGGTAATGTACCTAAAAGATAGAAGACTCACATAGAGTTTAATAAGAAAAATATTCAACGCTATCAAAGAATAAGGGGAAGGGATAAGAAGAAATTTTTTCAAAGAAGAAATAGTAATGGACAGAAGGCACATTAAAAATGCTCCATATCTTTAATCATTAGTGAGACGCAAATAAAAACAATGATGTTATATGTCACACCACAGAACTTGAACACATCAAAAAGAACAAGAACGACAAGTGCTGGCATAGATATGAGGAGAAGAGAACTCTCATTCACTGCTGGTACAAATGTGGACTGGTCCAGCTTTTTTTTTTTTTTTTAAATATGGTCTTTTCTCAAAAAACTAGAAATTAAACTTACATTTGATCCAGCAAATCTATTTTCATGAATATAATTTAGGTGTCCAAAACTGTAATACAGAAAATATATCTGCACTCCTATGTTCATTGCAACACTATTTATAATAGACATAATCTTAAAACTACTCAAGTGCCCAAGAACAAAGGTGTGGATAAAGTAATTATAGTGCATTTTTACAATTATATACTATGCAGTTGTGAGGAAAAAAATTTAGCTGTTAAATTTGCTTATACATGCATAGATATGGAGATTTTCATGTTGAGGGACATAGTTGAAGGGAAAGGGACAGACCTGGTATTATTACACTCATCTGAGAAATAAAAAAAAATCATAGTATCATAGTATGAGAATAATACACAGACAGTATAAATGCTATGGGAAGAACAGCAAAGATAGTGAAAGGACAACTATGATAATATAGTTGGATAGGATCACTCTGGATAAGAACTGGGAATTAAAAGGATGGAATCAATGTATGATACCCCTTCAGTAATAGTATTGCAAATCATGATGCCTAAAAGAATAAGGCAAATGACTGATCAACAAAGCAAGTGAGGAAGAGAAAGAAAATACAGACAGACAAAGACACAGACATAGAGACATACAGATAGAAAAGTATCTATCATAGGGCAGACTGATACTGAGGTGGGCATGAAGAGAAGGTAATTGGGAAATCCGGTGTTGTAAATGATCACAGTTGAATTTTATGTGTGTTGGATTAATATACCTGATTCTCAGTATACCTAAAAATTAACTTTCAACAACTCTTTTACTGTGTATCTCATGGTGATTTAATAGGAAAAATAAAGAAAATGGGCCAGTACCAAAGGGTTGTAGATGCTAAGAAAAATATCTTCTGGTGCCTGGTCATCAAGATTACTTGATAACCTAGGTTATTGGCTCTTGAGACATGAATATTTTCTGAGAAAGTCATTTGTAGTGCATGTTCATTCATGTGATTGTTAATAGTCATATTTTCAGTTCATGGTACCCCAGAGTTGCACTTCTCTGTGTATTCATACACAAAGTCTCTGATTTTGCTGGAATTCACCTGTGACACTGGAGATGGCAGAATGTTGTGCTGTCAACCTTATCCTCAGTGCATACAGTTACATCTGGGATTGGAATTTTCGAAGATTCATTTGAAAGTCTTGTGTTCTCTATCATTCTTCTGGGTACAGAGACTACTTTCAAGAAGTTCTGCATGAAATAATAAAACTCACTATATGATTCAGTATATTGAACTATGCTTTAGTTGTGAACTTTATTTTTTCTTTTCTTTCTTCCCTCATTCTTCCCCACTTTTCTCTCTATATTCTTCCTTCCCTCTTTCCTTCCTTCCTTTTATCATTTCCCTTTTTTCCTCCTTCTTTTCTTCCCTTATTTCCTCTTTTCCCTTTCTCCTCCCTCCCTTCTTTGCTTCTTTACTTCTGTCCTTCCTTCCTAACAAGTTAGTGAGTATGGAACTATTCAATTTTGTATATTTAAGGAAGAACCAAAATATCCAGATTATTTGTACAGTAGAATATTGTAGATTTGCAGGCCAGGAAAGATTTCTGGGTATTTAATCTCATTAGACAACTGGAATTATGAAGTTACATAAAAAGAAAATGTAGACTGATGAAAGAGACTACCAGGATGAACTATGTGGAATTCACTCTCTATATATTAATCAGAATTCAGAGTCTGTTGAGATTTGTTCTATTATTCTCCTTTCTTACCACAAATGTCATTATGTTTATATGCCTCCTTGCTACCTGAATAGTGCAGATAATTTAAATATGAGCGTATATTAGGTAATTAATAAAAATGTCAACTTATGGTGTTATTTTCACTATTAATTATATTTAATTCACTGTAGTATCTTCTTTTAACCTCTTTAATGAAACATAGCTGATTTACAATATGAACATATTTAATGAGTACAGTGTAATAAATTTGGACATATGTAAACTTATGTTATTACCACAATCAATGTAATGAATATATGTAATATGGCCTACAGTTTTTAAAGAAACTGTTGAAAACTTATGCACATAAATAGGCAGTGCTGGAAGGTGCTAACCAATTCCATATATAAGAATGCTGAAGCACCAAAGTGAGAAAGCCTAGGGAAAATTATTTCTGCATAAAACTTTGTATCCATGTCAGCCTTAACTGCACTCTATCTTGTGTGAGTCTATTTGGTTGCTTGTTTGATTGAATACATAAAAGCAGGTAAACCCTTAATTCAAGGCCACCCAAAGTCTTGGACCATAAGAACAAACTATTTTCCATTCTACCAACCTTGGGTTGCAATATCGATTTCTTGAAATTCCTCTGAGATTTATTTTCCTTTTGTTTTCTTCTTTTGTTTAATAAAAACATTTGGCTTATGATATTCCTTGAAAAATTCAACATATTTGAAATTTACAATAATATAATGCCATCTATAGGGATTATATGTACAGTGGTATTTACTCTGCCATAATTGAAATTTTGTTTTGATTAATAATTCCATTTTACTGACCGACTCATCCCATTTCCAGATTGAGGGAACTACTAATATAGGCTTTGCTTCTCTGAGTTTGATTGTTTTTAACTCATGTAAGTGTAATCTTTTCTACCATAATTGACTTATTTTGCTTTATATGTTTTCTATATATTTATTTTTATTACACATGGCAGAATTTATTTGTAAGATGGAATCATATCCTATTGTATACATAATGAACTATTATTTATAATAAGTATTTAAAAATTGTTTTTATAACATGCACTCATAGATTTGTTCAATATTTAAATTATGTTTATTTAGTCACCTTGAATTTACAAAGTTATTCATGATTGAATTTTAGGGATTCAATATTTTAGCAATCCCTTTTACCAGTGTTCACTTCCCCATCCTGGCTTGCCTCTTGGCAGACATTTTACTTCTCTCTCTTTTTCGCACTTTCTCTGTTCTTTATTTCCCTTTTTGACCTGTGTTTGCACTATTGTTAATGAAGAATGAATGTTATGTTGTTAGATACATATCACTTTTTTTTGTTTGTTTTGGGGCCACACCCAGCAATGCTCTGGGATTTCTGGCTCTGCACTTAGAAATTACTACTGACCTGTTCAGAGAACCATATGGGATGATAGGAACAAACCCCCACAGGCCGCATGCAAGATAAATACTTTACCCACTGTGCTATAGCACTCTGGTCCACATACATATCACTGTATACCCTTTTATCTTCCCATTTTTGTCCAGTGATCAGTTCCAACTATCATTACCATTGTGGTCCCTTCTCTAGTCTAAATTCACTGCTCTATTATTTGTGGCAAACTTCTTATATTTTTAGATTTACATAAAACAGGTAAATCTTATGAAGGCAAATTTTATAATGAAGAGAGTTTTAAAAATAAGAGAAGAATCTGAGTAGACAATTATATAAAAGTTTGTTTTATCCCAAGAAAGGGGATATTGGCTATATGTTAGAAAATATTATACTATAGATACTGCTTAAGTGTTATTTTAATAATTAAATGTTTATCATAGAAATCTGTATGGATGTAAATATGATTAGATAACAAACATTTTCTATATTAAATGCTAATTCATTGTTATCAATGTATTTAATTATGTAATTAATTACATTAAAAAATTCTCAGCTCTAGTGAAAATTTCATGGTGCCTGATATTATTAGATAGTAATAAATTTGGAATCCCACTTCTTAAAGCATGTTATCTTCTAAAAGTTAAATGACATATAAATGACATTCAAATTGCTAAAATGTTAAAAAGATAAAATATTCTCTCCCCACACCATTTCAATGAACCCATCCCACAGTTCTCAAATGAATCTCTGTTTGCTTCCCCACCCCTCTAGACAGATCCTTCTCAAGAATGAAAATTCTGAAACATCTGTAAACCTGGTTGTGATTTCCTTTCCTTTCCAATTAGACCCCAGCAGCCTCCATGCCTGATTCTTCCACTTCAAGGGCCCAGATTCTCATCAATTTTCACACTGCTCACAGTTCTATTTTTTAATCACTGGCCAAAGACACATAAAGAAAAAGGAAAAAAGCAATTTCCAGTCTAATTCCTCAGAAAGTCTGAGGATGGTTAACTTCTATTTCATCATTTGCAAAATAGAGTCACAGCACACCTAACAGGGGACATATGTAGAATGTATCCAAGCTCATTCAGCAAAAGCCAATAGGACAAAACATTCACTTAGCAGGATAGGAGTAAACAAATCTTTCTTTACCTACCAGAGGAAAGCCATAAGCATTTTGAGTGAATACTGTACTTAATGGAAACAAATTATTGAGTTTGTACCTGTCTTTAAAAAAAAAGTTTCTTCAATATTTCTTGCAAAACTGGGAATACCCCAGATTCAATGTCACTATGTACCTCAAATATTTCCATGAAAGATTTGTAATTCACATTGGTCACAATAAAAAATTATTTTAAAAAATAACTGGTTTCACAATATGAATTTCCTAAGATGTTGTCTGTACCTGAAGCCCTGTATAGTTTGTTCAATTCTGAATAATGACATAGAGTATTCTTGATGGCATATTCAGTTCATTTAGTTTTTACACTTTATGCCTCCACTCTCTTCTGTAGACTCTCATTTGATAGTTCTTTTGAAAATCTTAAGATTATTTCTTTATATGTAACTTTCTTTTTAATTCTTCTGCTTTTATTATTCTATTTTTAGATTCTAGCATTTTGAATGCAATGTATCTTGGAGATTTTCTAGTTGACTCTATTTTCACTGAACCCTTAGGGCCTCTTGAATCTTGGTGCCTGTATTTTTCAATTCTGTGAAATTATTATAGATGTTTATTTTTAAACTATGGTCTTTGTCAATTTTCTCTTCAGGAATTCAGATGATTCTAATATTGTTCCTCTTGAACTCATCCCATAAGTCTTAGCTATTTTGTTTATTTCTTTTCAGACTATGTTTCTGTTTCTCTTTCTATTGTTTGTTGTAGTTTCATTCATTTCATCTTGGATCTTCTTGATCTTTTTCGCAAATTACTATTACTTTGCTGATCAGAATTTCTATTGTATTTTTTTTACCATCACTTATTAAAACCTGCATTTCTGCCTTTAATTTTATCTTTTTCAGCACTCAATCTTCCTTGTGTGTTATGATTTGTACCATTGTTTATTAAAACATTTTCACCATATTGTGATTAAAATCATTGTCTAAGGATATACTGAGCCATTTGGTGCTGAGTGAATGTTTTGTCCTATTGGTTTTTGCTGAATAAGCTTGGATACATTCTACATATGTCCCCTATTAGGTGTGCTGTGACTCTATTTTGCAAATGATGAAATAGAAGTTAACCATCCTCAGACTTTCTGAGGAATTAGACTGGAAATTGCTTTTTTCCCTTTTCTTTATGTGTCTTTGGCCAGTGATTAAAAAATAGAACTGTGAGCAGTTTGAAAATTGATAAGGATCTGGGCCCTTGAAGTGGAAGAATCAGGCATGGAGGCTGCTGGGGTCTAATTGGAAAGGAAAGGAAATCACAACCAGGTTTACAGATGTTTCAGAATTTTCATTCTTGAGAAGGATCTGTCTAGAGGGGTGGGGAAGCAAACAGAGATTCATTTGAGAACTGTGGGATGGGTTCATTGAAATAGTGTGGGGAGAGAATATTTTATCTTAATAAACGTTTTAGCAATTTGAAGCTTATGTCATTTAACTTTTAGAAAATAACATGCTTTAAGGAGTGGGTTTCCAAATTTATTACTATCTAATAATATCAGGCACCATGAAATTTTCACTAGAGCTGAGAATTTTTTAAGTGTGTTAGAATCCAATTAAATTCTAACAAAGATTATATAAGGAGCTTATATATAGTGAGTGAGGTTCTTCTTACTCTCCTGCCCCACCCCAATTCTTCCAAATCCAAAATTAGACCATTGTTGCTATTCATACCTATGCAAAACTCCTGGTTACTGAAAGCCATGTCACCCATGCCAAGATCAAGGCTGATTAACAGGGACTGGTGTGTCTCTTATTTCATACTCCATTAAGAAAGGATGAAGCAGGCCAACCTTGGAAGTGATGATATTAATGAAGTTCCAGTTATCTGGTTATCTACTCTGATTTTCTCTCCCCTGTTCCTCACCTACTGTCCCTCGGAGGACTTTGCCAATAAATCCAATCAGATTCTGACATGTTAGGCATGCTTCAGTCACCAGGAGGGAGCTGCTCCTCGCAGACTGGTTGGAGACTTTTCCTCTACACATTTGGGGAACTAAATGTGTGATGGCTGATTCCTCCTTTGGGAGGTTAGTCTCTGAGTTCCTCTCTCTGAATTTCTTAATGAGGCAGTCATGCTGAGAGATTCATCTGTGTGTAGATTGCTGAGGCATAAAATATACCAAGTAGATGGTTTAGGGGGGAAATAAAAGGGTTTTCTGTGCGTTGGCAGTTAAAGAAATCACAAAAAAAAAATGGACCTCAAAAAAAAATGAACCTGGAGATATTTGGAAAATATATTCAGTTTTATTTTTAAATGAGAATAGCTTACTGAAATATGAAAATATTTTTTAATTCAGGTTAAACAAATGGGAAGGATAATATAGTTTCAGTAACATTTGTTGTCCAAAATCTCAAAGCTGGGTTCATTCTATTTATAATTTTATGGCTATTTTGCCATTCATATTTACAATGAAATCTTACATCTCTTTAAAATGCTAACATAACTTACTTCTGTATAGATGTTCTCTTTGTTTTTGGTTTTGTTTTGTTGGTTTTGGACCACACCCAGCAGTGTTTCAGGGTTACTCATGGCTTCTGAATTCAGGGGTGATCCTGGCTCCACTCTGGAACCATATGAAATACCCAAAAAGAACCTGGATCAGCCACTTGCAAGGCAAATGTCCTATCCACTGTGCTATCACTCCAGCCCCTACAAAGATGTTATCTGTCAAAGATCTAGCACAGGTACTTCTCTGGACAAGAAAAAAAAAAACAAAGTAAATATGTTACTCACTTTGTCTTTGTCTTGATTCAACACTAGCTCAATTCAACATAACCTTGATTCAGCATAAGTTATTTCTGAAATTTTTTTGTTTGTTTTTTGTTTTTCGGGCCACACCCGTTTGATGCTCAGGGGTTACTCCTGGCTAAGCACTCAGAAATTGCCCCTGGCTTGGGGGACCATATGGGACGCCGGGGGATCGAACCACGGTCCTTCCTTGCTAGGGCTTGCAAGGCAGACACCTTACCTCTAGCGCCACCTCGCTGGCCCCGTTATTTCTGAAATTAAGCCACAATTAATATATCTGGAAAATTTATGAGTTTACAGTGCCAATAAACCCGATTCCCATTGAAAAATATGAATTGAAATTATTGAATCAATTTATTTGTACCTTTTATTTGATCTGCTTGCTTTGGTTTTAAATTAGGTAAATTTTCCTTTGTTCCACCATTTGTTTTCCTTTATGTTTTACATCTTGATTGTTTAATCTCTAAGCAGACATTTTCTGCTCTACTTACTACAACTCAACTTCTACAACTCAATTCCATTAGTTGTAGAATATTATTTATTTATTTTTTGTTTGTTTTGTTTTTGGGCTACACCCGTTGACGCTCAGAGGTTACTCCTGGCTATGCACTCAGAAATTGCTCCTGGCTTGGGTGAACCATATGGGATGCCGGGGAATCGAACTGCTATCCATCCTAGGCTAGACTAGGCTAGCACTTACCTCTAGCATCACTGTTCCGACCCTAGAAATAAATTTTAAAGTGCTTCAATAATGCCTTAAAATTAGACATTGTTCTTGATGCTGTAGTGCTTGATATTTCAGATATAATGTGCTCCTCTTGACATCTCAATCACAGATCACATCATTGAGTTTCTGATGGTTTATCTTTATTGTGGCAAAGATTTTATCTTGCCTGTATCATCTTACTAGAACCTTTTCTATAGATTCATGCTTTCAGTCACAGTCTGACTCACTGTTCTGTATCCTTCTCTGTCAGGTTTTTAAAATTTTTCCAATGCGGTAAATATTTATTAATATTATTGCTCTCCACCCTTTTCTATTTTCATCATTGGATCCACTCTGGCTGTGCTGAAGGAAAGAAGCACAAAAACATTTATAGAGATGTTTGACCTGGAAATGGGGGCCTAAATGTTTAGAACTTGTGACTAACAGTGTTGAGGATCCACGAAGGCTACATTCAATAGTTCTTAGAGGCAATCTAAGGCTAAGACTCAAAATCAGGAGCTCCCATATGTGCTGTGCACTTGAGCCATATACTGTCTCTTTATTTTATTTTGAATGATTGCACTGTGGTTATTACATAACCTCCTCAACTCAGTGACTGATGCTCAAATTCCCATAAAAATATTCCCATGATAATATTCTGGTATTTTTAATCTTTGTAATATGAAATCTAATGCTTTTACCCATATTTATTTTTATACAATTTCTTCAAATCTCCAGTCTCATTGTTCACAATTTATGGACCATAGTCTCATATAACCTAATTTTCTATAAATATAAGACCTGAATATAGAATGGCAAAGACCTCTGTGATTCCATACATTATCAGCTTTTTCACTTTCTTCATCCCATTCTGCCATTAATTAAATCTTTAGTAGGCATGTCCTCTTCTTTGGTTTTTGTGTTTCATGTTATAAATCTTTAAATCTTCTTGTTGGGAGGTTTGAAATATCTCTTTTTATTTTGTATGAAGAAATTATTTCTAAGGCTTTTATTCCTGAATTTATTTGCTGCTTAGATTTACACATTCCAGGGTCCGGAGCATTAGCACAATTGTGGGGCGTATGCCTTGCACATGGAAGATCCAGGACGGACCTGGTTTGATCCCCGGCATCCCATATGGTTCCCCTAACTAGGAGCGATTTCTGAGCACATAGCTAGGAGTAACCCCTGAGTGTTATACAATGTGGCCCCCCAAACCCCCCCAAAATTACACATTCCATGAAGTTTCACTTATTTTCATAAATACATTTTTTCTTGAAATATATTTTATTGAGCTAGAGTTTAATCATTCCAATTGTCTAAAAATCATATAAAATATTTAGTCCTAAACTCAAAATAGTTTTCTTTTTCTGATGGTCTCAATATTTATCAGTTTAATGATTTAAGCCTAGATCCTAGGAATCATCATTGTTTTATTGCCTTGTCCTTCCAATCACATAATGAGTTATTAAGCTAGACAATACTATCTTTTAAAGAATTCTCAAATTCTAACCTTTCATCTTCACTTATGCCACTACAATATCTTCCTAGCAATTATGTGACACCGTCATCTTCCTAGCTATTATAGAAAGCCTCTAACTATTTTATTGTCACTAAAGCCAGTTTTAAAATTTGTATATTAACTTTCATTTATTGAAACCCTCAAAAATTCCCTCCACCAATGCTAAACCTTGTAATGTATGTATTGAGGTGGCTTATTACATGATCTTTACCAAGTTGATTGGCTCACCTTTACATTATAGTGATCTCAAGAAATTAGGTTTATTTTTAAAGCAGGACTCCTGGAGAGATAGCAGTGAACTCATGTCTAAAGGAAAAAATGTGAATAGAGAGAAAATGAGAAAGAGAGATAAAAAAAATAATGCCTCAAAGACAAGCAGGGGAGAAGGCATGGGGAGGACAGGAGAGAAGCTGGAGACATTGCAATGAGAAATGTGCACTGGTGAAGCATATTGTACATTGTATGATTGAAACTCAATCATGAACAACTTTGTAACTGTGAGAAAAATTATATTATGTATTAATAATTCTTTAATTTAATAAAAATGTTGCCCCCAATAGCAGGATTCAACACTCTACATACTACTCTCTCTCTATATATATATATATATACATGTATAACTTATGTGTATATAAGTATATACAAACATAAACTCATTTCTAAAAATCTTCAATGTTTTATTATAACAGAACTGTATTTGTCATGCAAAACCTAATTCGAATAACAAATAACAATTCTCGACTTTTCAACAACATCTTCATTCATCTTTTGATCCCCTTTTCTATTTATAATAGAATTCCTATTTACCCCACATTTGTATTCGTAAGCCTTTGTTCCCTAATTTTTATTATGCTTTTTAATCTGGCAAATAGGCTGCTTTAATGACAAACTTTAATGACAAACTAAAAAAGCAGAACATTATATTTGTATCAAATTAAACAATATTCAAGGTAAAGTAAAAAGATATAATGATTGACTTTGCATACCAATAGGAGATCAATATATCACAAGGAAATGTAAATAAATATAAAATATATTAAGTGAAGAGGAATGAAATTTATAAAATGATTGCTAATATATCCAAGTAAAGTTATTGATAGCAACACAAAAGTAGGAATACATAAATACAATACTCTTACCTTGGGACATATAAACCAGATAGAAATCCTATGAGAAAATAAGACCCCTAAATAAATATGTTACAAAAATCACTGAAATTAATAGATATGTAGATGATACTACACACTTCAAAGCCAAATACGTGTTGCTTTCTAGTGTAGATGGGACATTCCCAGGATTGACAATTTGCTGGAACACAATTCAAGTGCCATTACAGTCACAAAGATAGAAATTATAGCAATAGTTTAGACAATAATGTTACAAAGCCATGAGTTTATAATAAAATTTAAGTCATGAAAAGGTCTTAAAATTGTAAATTTAACAACATTATGTGAACTAGGAAATAGGTAGATATATGATTGATAGATAGATAGACAGGTGATAGATAAAGATTCTCAAAATGAGAAAGAATGAAGGTACAGACAATCAGAACATATGGTATACAGCAAAATCAGTAGTAAAAGACTGTATCGGGCTCACATCAGGCTACAAAATATTACCCAAATAACCTATGCTTACAGCTCAAGAAATAAAACAGAAGATAAGTTCCTTAAATAAGTATAAGAAAGAAAATCATCAATATTGTAATTGAAATTTATATAGATAGAAAGGAAATGATTACAGAGGTAAATGAAACCAGGAATAGTTTTTGCTTTTGTTTCCACAGTATGAAACAGCCAGATTGACACTGTAGCAGATAGGGCACTTGCCATGCATGAGACCTCCTCAGGTCTAATACTAGATATTTCTTATCATTCCAAGAACTCCAGGAGTGATCATTGAACATAGAACCAGGGTTAAGCCCTCAACACTGCCAACTGTGGTATCAAAGCAAAAATTTAAAGAAAAAACAGTCGACAAATCATTGACTAGATTAAATTCACAAGATAAAAACAGTAAGTCATTATAAATTGAAGCAAACATGAAGTGGAGAAACTATAACAGATTAAGTATTCAAAATATTATGAGAGTTTACTATGAAGAATAAGCATTATACCACTAAGCTGGAGAAACTGGAAGAGATGGATGTAGTTCTAGAATAACTCTACCGCCTCAGACACTATAAAGATGAAAGAGAAAACCTTACAAAATCAAGATCAGTGAAAACATAATAACTAATTAAAAATCTTCCCATAAAAAAGCCTATATATCTTATAAAAGACCACATATCTAGATAGGTGCACTATTGAGTTCTACTAAAATTTTTAAGGAATATAAATTACTTATCCTCCTCTAGATCACCCAAATATTTACTAAAAATAATTCCTAATAGTACTGTGATTCCAACATTATTCACTATCAAAATCAGATAAAGATATTCACATAAAAGAACACCTCCAGCCAAATACCTAATGAGCATCTATTGACCCCTCCAAATGTTTGCAAACCTAATTCAAAACTATTTCAAAATTATTATATACCACAATCAAGTGGGATTTATCCTAAAATGCAATTATAGTTCTTTGTGAATACATCAAGTAATATAACATAATATATAATATCAATAAAAGTGAATACAAAAAGTTTATTATATCAATAATGTAGAAAATTTTTAAGAGTCAATAACTAATTTTAGAATAAAACTCATTTATAAATATAAATAGGAGGAACATAACTCAAGTAGGTAATATCCATATATAATAAAATGAAGAACATCATACTCAATGTTGAAATATTAAAAACTTTTTCTCTCACATCAGGCAAATCATGGGTATCAAATATTTCCACTACTCAGTATAAATTTGGAATTTTTCTCCATAGTAGTCAAGCAAGAGAAGAAAAACGAAGATGTCAACTCATAAAGGAACAAATCAAAAAGGAAATTAAACTGTCATGGTTCACAGATGAGATAATATAAAAAAATACCCTACTCTACAAAAAATATATAGTTAAACAAAGCACCATCAAAACAAACTAAGTGGCCAAAATTAAAGAAACAGTACTTTAAAGATTAAAAAAGAAAAGCTGCAGATATAGGTATTTATAAGAATCATAAACATACAAATATGATATATCTCATGAAATTGTATAAGCAAAGAGTGTAATGACATATTCAAAGTGCTGAACAAAAAATTTAACCTAAAGTATATTACCATGAGCTGGTATTTAGAATTGAGGGAAGTAAAAAAAAAAACAGTCTAAAAAAATTGCTATAACTGGAAGAATGCTCATAAAGTGCAACTGGCCAATTGCAGAAATGACAGCTACACAGATAAGTGTCAACATAGTCCTTTACTTCAATAATCTCTCTGAATGTAAATGGACTAAAATCTCCCACCAAAAGACTTATAGTTGATGGATGGATCAGGAAACAAAATGCATCCATTTGCTGCTTACAGGAACAACTAAATTCATGGGATAAAAACAGACTCAGAGTGAAAAGGTTAGAAATATGATGCATGCCAATGGTAGAGAAAGAAAAGTAAAATATTAGAAAAGCTTGATTTATATCAGACCAAATATCAATTAATTTAATGTAAGTAATTAGAGGCAGGTATATACAATACTTTTACTGGCTCAGGAAATAATAGAGCAAGAAGTACTATTTCTATTCAGTGTGTGTGCATTAACTATAGGGTCAGCAGTGTTTATGGTTTTTTTTTTCTCACAAACCTAAAGAAACACATAGAAGTAAATATAAAACCAGCGGAAGAGTCTAACACTCCACAATTCGCACAAAATAGATCAACTGGAAGGAATATCAGTAATAACAGAAGAACCCAAAATTAAAAACTGGGGAATTAATGGAGTTAATTTCATTCTAAAAAAGTCTGAACATACAGATATACACACACACAGACACACACAGTTTGAGCACATTTTAGTGCACATGGAACATTCTCCAAGAGAGATCACATACTATAGGACAAAAGTCAAAGTTACATAAATTCAACAATAAATTCACCAATAACATAATTATATCAAGCATCCATTTAGACCATAATGCTAAAATTACAAACATTAGTCACAAAATGATGCAGAAAAACTCCTTTTTCAGATGGCTCAACAACATACTTCTTAATAACAAGTGTCTAAAAATAGAAATACGAAGGTTTCCTTGAAATTTTAAAAATGAAGGAAAAAATCTAAGGAACTTAGAAAAAGCTACATTAAAGGGGAACATTTTTAACTTGTTTATACAGCATAGTTTTCAATATGTGGTTTCATAATACAGTTGGTTTTGCCCCATAGTTGCAACGTTTTTAATTATTGATTTTCAATCATATAATGTACAATACCCTTTGCCAGTCCAGATTACCTACCACTAATGTCCTCAGTTTGTCTCCCATCCTCTTTCCTGCCATATTCCAACCTGCATTTGTGGCAGATATTTTATTTCTCTTTCTTTCTTTTTATTCTTTTAGACAATGACGTATCATGCAAAGAACTTTATCTCCTTTCAACACCCAGTTCTTGTCAAGAGGGATCATTTCCAACTACTATTTTCATAGGGTCTCTATCCTAACAGTACTCCCCAAATGTTTGTGGCAAGTTTCCTAATGTGGACTGGTAATATCTGGATATTACCTTACTATCTTTTCTTTTTGTTGTTTGTTGTTGTTGTTTTTCGGTCACACCCGGCAGCCCTCAGGGGTTACTCCTGGCTTTTCACTCAGAAATCGCTCCTGGTAGGCACGGAGGACCATATGGGATGCCTGGATTTGAACCATCTTCTCTCCTGGATCAGATGTGTGCAAGGCAAATGCCCTACTGCTGTGCTTTCTCTCCAGCCCAGAATCTTTTATTTTCTATTCCACAAAAGAGTGCAAACATTTGATATATTCCTCTCCTTCTGACTCATTTCACTTAGCATAATAAACTCCATATCTATCTGTCTATAGGCAAATTTCATGACTTAATTTTTCCTAATAGCTGTCTAGTATTCCACTGCGTAAATGTACCAGTTTCTTTACCCACTGATCTAATTTTAGGCATTTGGGTTTTTTTTTTTCCTTCAAATTCTGCTATTGTGAATAGTGGTGCAATGAACATATAAGTGCATAGAGCTTTTCTGCATTGTCATTTTTGGCTCCTAAGATATATTTCAAAAAGTGGTATTGCAGGGTAATATGAAAGCTCAATTTCTAGAATTTTTTGAGGAATACCCTTTTTTTTTCCAGAAAGTCTGGACCATTGATACTACAAGAAGTGTATCACCCCAACCCCCCTAATTTGTGATAGCACTGGTGTTCTTGTTTTGTGTGTGTGTGTGTGTGTGTGTGTGTGTGTGTGATGCCAATTTCTGTAATGTGAAACAATACCTCATTGTTGTCTTAATTTGAATTATCTTGATTTTTCATGTGGAGCATTTTTTCATGTGCTGTTTACCATCTCTATTTTTTCTTTGGGAAGTATCTGCTCACCTCTTCTCATTTTTGTATGGGATTAGTTATTTGTTTGTTTTCTTGTTAAGTTAATGAAGTCATCTACATCTTAGATATACTGAGCCACACTGATAGCACAGTGGTAGGGTGTTTGCCTTGCATGCAGCTGACCAGATTGGATTCCCTGCACTCCATATGCTCCCTGGAGCGTACCAGAAGCAATTTTTGACTGCAGAGCCAAGAGTAACCTCTGATAATCTCAGGGTATAACCCAAAAATAAAAACAAATAAACAAAAATACACCCAGAAAAGAAACATACATCTTAGATATTAACCCTTTTATCAGATGGGTATTGCTTGAATAGTTTCTCACATTCACTGGGTAGTCTGTATCCTAATCACCATTTCCTATGAGGCACAAAAGTTTAATGTAGTCCCATTTGTTTATCTTTGTTGGTCACTAGTGTTTCATCCTTAAAGATGCCTTTAGCTTCAATGCCATGCAGAATTCTACCCGTTTTACTCTTTGTACTTAATGGGTTCAAGTCTAATATCTAGGTCTTTAATCCATTTCAGTTAGACTCTTGTGCATGGAGTTAAATGGAGGCCTGAGTTCACTTTTTTTTTTTTTGCTTGTAGTTGACCAGTTTTCCCAGAACCATTAATTAAAGGGAGATTTTGCTCCATTTCATTTATCTTGTCCCTTTATCAAAGGTCAATTGATCATGTCCCTAAGTGTCTATCTAAGGGCAACCAAGACTACTTCATTGATCTGAGGGTTTTTGGTTGATATTTGTAGTGTGTTTTATATATGGTAAATATCAAGACTTTGTATGATGTGTTGACTGTAAATATTTTCCCATTTAATTTTCTTTGTGTTTTAGCCTGTGTTCCTTTTGCCATGCAGAAACTCATTATATACATAAACAATATAAACAAATATATATATTACTTTTGCCACTGGAATCAGATAATAAAAAATATCTTTGAGGTCCAAATCTGGAAGTGTTCTCACAATGTACTTCATAGTGATGGGTTGGCTCTCAAAATGTTTGATCCACTTTAAATTGACTTCTGTCTTAGGTTTAAAATATGTATCGAGCTTTAACTTCTTACATAGTTACCATTTTTCAAAACCATTTGTTGGAGAGGATATCTTTATATTTAATATTCTGAGTTGCTTTTTCAAGAATTAACTACCCTTATATGTCAGGGCTTGTCCTTAGGTATTCAGTTCTGACCTATTGATCAGAGACTATATTTATTCAAGTAATCAGGCAGTTTTGAACATGATATCTTTAAAATATTTGTACAAGTTAGGTAATAACATACTTCCACATTTCTGATTTTTGAGCATGACTTTGGCTATTAATGTTCTTGTTTCATACAAACTGTCTTATAGACTTATCTATGCTCTGAAGAATGTCATCTAAATTTGGTTGGGGATTTCTTTGAATATATATACTAGCTTAGATAAGATAAATATTTTTATATTACTGTGTCTTCCAAAACATGAGTATGAAATATTTTTCCATTTCTTAAAGTCTTTTTCTATCTCTTTATTAAGTGATTTAAAATTAGCACAGTATAGATCTCCTACATCTTTTATTAAGTTGATTAGAGATGATTGGTCTTTGGGGATAATAATTTAAATGGGCTAGAATCATGACCTATTTCTTTTTTGATTCAATTTTGTATATATAAATGCATCCAATTTGTGTTTATTGATTTTTAAGCAGGCTACTTTGTGTTATATTGTTTGTTTCTAGGAGGCTTTATGTGGATGTGTTATGATCTTCCATGTATATTATCATGTCATTTGTGAAAGTCATTTATTTGACTTTTTTCCTAATTTGTATCCTTTTGATTTGTTTTCTTGCCAGTTTGCTACAGCCAGGATGTTTAGCACTAAATTGAATAAACATGAATAAATAGAACAACCTTGCCTATGTGTGATCTCAGAGAAAATGCTTTTAGATTTTCATCATTAAGAATGATACTGGATGGGGCTGGAGTAATTGTACAGTGGGTAGTGTGTTTGCCTTGTACACCGCTGACCCAGTTCAATCTCCAGAATTCCATATGTACCCCTGAGCCTGCCAGGTGTGATTTCTGAGTGTAGAGCCAGGAATAACTCCTGAGCACCACCAGATATGGCCCAAAACCACAAAAAATTTAAAAGAATGCTACTGATTTAGGGCATATATATAGCTATTACTATCTTGAAGAAAATTCTACATATATATCTCCTTTGAATTTTTTTATTTAAACACTGGATATAAGGTTCTTATAATACAATTTTCTACAGATAAATTTGTTCACAATTAAGTTACAATTATACAATGCAAAACAACCTTCACCAGTACATATTGCCTGCCACAGCTGTCCCCACTTTCCTCTCATCCTCCCCATGCCCTTTTCTCTCCCACCATTCCACCAAACCTCCCCTTCTTGTCTTTAGTGTATATCTCCTTGCATCTCCATTTTATAAAGAAAATTTTATTATGATCTCATTGTTTATCATGTTATTCATAATATAATTATTTCAGGCATTGGTTACTCTACACCAGTCCCACCAGTGTGACCTTGTCTCCAACAATGTCACTCATTTTTCAATTATTACCTCACCCAACCCTTAGCGATCTCAAACAAATTTATTTCATATTGTTTTACCATAAAGACAGATAGAATCTTCAGAAATTTGATCATTAAAAGTTAGTTTGTAAAAACTGTTATTTTCACAGTATTATTAGACTATTGTCCAAGGATTACTGGGATTCTTGCTGCTAGTTTAGGTTTCTGCTTATTGCTTTGCTCATTGAATTTGGTGTTCTTTTATCCAACTTTTTCAGCAGATTTCCTACTGGGCAGACAGTACTATGAAATTTCAAGGTGTTTCACAATCAGATATGTGGCATGTGGCTCAGGAGCTATGGAGCTAGGATTATTTGATTTATTCACAACTTTGTGAGATTCTGTTGAGGGTTTCAGCTGGTTGTGGCTACAATGCTGTACATTAGACAGAAAATAGAATTTGTATATCCTTATTCTGAAGAGGCCACAGAGTTGTTAGCTCAGACCATTATCCTTGAGAAGAATTGTTGACAGCATCATGTTCTTTCTGGGCATGTCTTGTTTGATAAAGTGTTCATCTCCTTAACACATTGTATATAAGGTAGTAGACATTCTGTTGATTTCTGTGAGTATATTATTGATCTTGGATATCAGCCCTTTATCTGATGTACTGAATAAATATATTTTATCCCATTTAGTAGGGAGTCTTATTCTAAGTTAAATTTCCTTTGCTTTGAAGAAAATTTTGAATTTTATATAGTTCCATTTGTTTGTTTAGGTTTCATTTGCCACTGTAGTAACCTAATTAGACATCTATATGCTCAATTTTAGGAAGTTCCTCAGATTTTTTCAATGAATTTTATGAATTATGATCTAATTTTGAGACCTTTAATCCACTCTATTAAATTATATAGGCATGCATTATACATAAAAATTTAATTTATTTGCATTCATATCCAGTTTCTCAATGCCATTTATTGAAGATATTTGAATTGCTCTCATTATATGCTGATTTCAAGTGTCATGAATTTGCTGTCTATAAATCTGGGTACTTAACTTTTGGCTCTCAATTATGGTACAATGTTGATTACTATGGCTTTGTAATACAGTTAAAGATTGGGAAATGTTATACTTTCAAAGTTTTACCTGTTAAGATTTTACTATTCAGTGAGTTTTATAGCCTCATACAAATTTTAGTAAAATATATTCCATTTTCAAAGAAAAAATATGCTCTTTGAAAAATGTCACTAAAATTTCAAAAAGAATTGCCATAAATGTGCATGTTACTTATGGTTAAACACTCATTGTTACAATTATTATTGGAGACAACACTCATTATTAAACCATTTAACTAAAAATCAGTATGACAAAGAAGAAATGTTGGAAGTACTCAAAAGATTCCTAGAAACATATGATATAAAGACATGAGATACTAGTACATATCTCAGACACATATCAAGCAACTTTTAGAAAGAAGTTTATAATAATTTAAGGGTATAATAGAAAGAAATAATGTATTCAGAAAACTAAGATATCAATATATAGTTCTAGTAAAAGACCAACAAAGAGAACATAAAGCAACATAAAGGTAAAAATAACAGCATAATTTTTAAAAAGAGAAATTAAAAGCATTGAAAGTATATACAAAATCAAAAATTGGTTCTCTAAAAAATAAATGAGACTTGCATGATTAAAAAATAAATATTTAAGATTTTATAATAAAATAATGTATAGTAGCATAATAAATTTTATGTATAAAATGAGATTTATAAGAAAATAATAGAAGCTTAGAGCAGATATCAATAAAGTGGAAATCAAAAAAGCAATCTGAAAGATCAACAAAAGCTAAAGTTGATTCTTTGAAAAAATAAATAAGATTGATAAACCACTAGAAAAACTTATAAAGAAACAAAGAGAGAGAAACCTAATAAACCAGATTAGAAATGAAAACGAGAAATGCAAAACAGTGCAAGGAAAGTCTCTTCAACAACTACTGTTGGCACAACTGGTCAGCCACTTGCAAAAAAAATGAACTCAGACCTCCAGCTAAGACCATGCACCAGGGTCAAATGCAAATAAATTAAAGACTTTGATATCATACTTGAAACCATATGATTTATAGAACAACATGTAGGTAAGACACTCTAGGACATTGAAACTAAAGGCATCTTCAAGGAAGAAACAGCACTATTAAACAACTCAAAGCAGAGACACACAAATGGAACTTTATTAAGCTAAGAAGCTTCTGTACCTCAAAGAAAATAATGCCTTGGTTGCAAAAGCCACTCACAGAATGGGAGAGGCTATTCACCCAATATCCATCTGATAAGTGGCTAATATCTAAGATATACAAGGTACTGACAGAACTTAACAAGAAGAAAACATCTAACCCCATTAAAAAAAGGAGAGAAGAAATGAACAATTTCTTAAAGAAATACAAATGGCCAAAAGGCACATGAAAAAATGCTCCACACCACTAATCATCAGGAGAAGCTAATCAAAACAACAATGAGGTACCATCTCACACGACAGGGACTGGCACACATCATAAAGAACAAGAAAAATCAGTGCTGGTGGGGATGTGGAGAGAAACTCTCATTCACTGCTGTTGGGAATGTTGTCTAGACCAGCCCTTATAGAAAACAATATAGAGATTCCTCAAAAAACTGGAAATTAAGCTCCCATTTGATCCATCTATACCACTTCTAGGGGTATACCCTAGGAATACAAAAATCCAATACAAAAATTCCTTCCTCACACCTATATTCGTCCAGCAATATTTACAAAAGCCAGACTCTGGAAACAACCAAAAGTTCCCATTCATCAACAGATGAATGGTTAAAGAAACTGTGGTACATATACACAATGAATATTATGCAGCTGTCAGGAGAGATGAAATCATGAAATTTTCCTATACATGGATGTACTTGGAAACTATAATGCTGAGTGAAATTATTCAGAGAGAGAGACACACACACAGAATAGTCTTCCTCATCTATGGGTTCTAAGAAAAATTAAAGACATTGAAATAATTCCCAGAGTTAAAGTTAAAGACCAATATTCATTTTTTTAAAAATTCTCATCAAGATGAAAATGGAAGAAACTTTTCTCAAATAGTCAAGGCCATATTCCACAAGAAGATGGCAAATATTATTATCAAATAAATAAAATAAAAGTCTTTCCTCTAAAATCTGGTACAAGCCTGTCCTCTCTCACCACTTTCATTCAACATAGTACTGGAAGTTCTTGCTAGCAATTAGGCTACAAAAATATATCAAGGGCATCCAGATAGGAAAGGAAAAAGTCAAGCTCTCACTGTTTGCAGATGGCATGATACTGTTTTTAGAAAATTCTAAAAACTCTACCTAAAAGCTTCTAGAAACAATAAATTTATATAGCAGAGTAGCAGGCTACAAAATTAACACAAAAAATCAATGACCTTCTTGTCCACCAATAATGATAGAGAAGAAATGGACATTAAAAAAAGCAATCCCATTCACAGTGTCCACACAAACTCAAATATCTTGGAGTCAACTTAACTAAAGAGGTGAAGAACATATACAAATAAAACTATGCTTGAAGAAATAAAAGAGGACACAGGAAAATAGAGACATATACTCTGCTCATGGATTAGCAGGATTATCACGATTAACATGGCAATACTCCCCAAAACATTGTACAGATTTAATGCAACCCTCTAAAGATACCCATAACATTCTTCCAAAAAGTGGATCAAACTCTCCTGAAATTTATTTTAACAATGAATTCCTGTGAATAGCTAGAGCAACCCTTGGGAAAAAAATATGAAAAGCATCACTTTCCCAAGTTCTAAATTATATTACAAAGCAATAGTTCTTAAAAGAGCATGGTATTGAATGAAGACAGAGCCTTAGATCAGTGGAATAGACTTGAGTATTCAGAGACTTTTCCCAAGACATACAATCAGTTAATCTTTGAAAAAGGGGCAAGCAATGCATAATGGAGCAAGAAAAGCCTCTTCAACAAGTAGTGTTGGGACAACTGATCAGAGATATACCAAAAAAACAAACAAACAAGCAAAAAAACCAAAAAGCCAATAGACCTCCATCTAACTCCATCCACAAAGGTCAAATCTAAATGGTTTAAAGACTTAATATCAGGCCCAAAACCATAAGAAATATAGAATCACACTAGGTAAAAACACTCCATGACATTGAGACAAAGGCTTCTTCAAGGAAGAAGCACCACTCTCCAAACAAGTGAAAGCCAGAGCTAAACATCTGGGACTATATTAAGCTGAGAAGCTTCTGCACCTCAAGAAAATAATGACTACAATAGAAAAGCCATCACAGAATGGGAGAAACTATTCACCCAATACCCATCAGATAAGGAGCTAATATCTAAGATATATAAATTACTGACAGACCTTAACAAAAAATTCATACCCCATCAAAATATGGAGAGAAGAAATGAACAGACACTCCTCAAAGAAGAACTACAAATGGCCAAAAGACACACAAAAAATGGTCCACATCACTGATCATCAGGGAGATGCAAATAAAAACAACTATGAAATATCATCTTACACCACAGAGACTGACACATTCACAAAGAACAAGAACAATCAGTGCTGGTGGGGACATGAGGAGAAAGGAACTCTCATTCAGTACTGGTGAGAATGCTGTCTAGTCCAGCCTCTATGGAAAAAAATATGGAGATTCCTCAAACATTGGAAATTGAGCTCCCATATGATCCAGCTATACCACTCCTAGGAATATTCCCTAGGAATAACAACAACAAAAAAGCACAATAAAAATGCTTTCCTCACACATATATTCATTTCAGCGCAGCACTATTTACAATAGAAAGAATCTGGAAACAACCTAGATAGATAGATAGATAGATAGATAGATAGATAGATAGATAGATAGATAGATAGATAGATAGATAGATAGATAGATAGATAGATAGATAGATATAGGTATATATATATGTATGTGTGTGTGGTACATACATACAATGGAATATTATGCAGCCATCAGGAGAGATAAAATCATGAAACTTTTCTATACATAGATGCACATGGAAACTATTATACTGAGTAATAGAGAGTAATAGAGAGACACAGAATAATAGTCTCACTCATCTATGGGTTTTAAGAAAAATAAAAGACATTATTGTGATAAAGCCCAAAGACAATAAAGATGAGGGCTGGAAGGACCAGATCACAATATGATGCTCACCACAAAGAGTGGTAAGTGCAACTATCATGGCTATGTTAATGAGCTAATGAGTGAGAGAAGTAGAATGCCTCTCTTGAATGCTGGTAGGGGTGGAGAAGGAGAGAGATAGAGAGCATTACTGGTGGAATGTTGCTCCAGTGAAGGGGGTTGTTCTGTTTATGATTGGAACCCAACTTCAGTTATGCTTATAATCATGTTGCTTAAATTAAGATGTTTTCTTAAGTTTTTTTAAAAAATTAAATAATATTGAAATTTATTATAAAAATAAATGGGATTTGTAATTGATACCATGCACAGGATTACTATGAAAATTTGTTATAAAATTTGAGAATCTGGGGCTGGTGAGGTGGCACTAGAGGTCGGTCAGGTGTCTGCCTTGCAAGTGCTAGCCAAGAAAAGACCACGGTTCAATCCCCTGGTGTCCCATACGGTCCCCCCCAAGCCAGAGGCAATTTCTGAGCGCTTAGCCAGGAGTAACCCCTGAGCATCAAATGGGTGTGGCCAAAAACAAAAATAAATGAGAATCTGGAAGAAATGAAAGATTTTATGTTAACAATATAAAAATAATTTAATTACTTTAACAGTGTAGATAAAAGTTGTTAATGATTGAATTTAGCCATACTATTTACAACACCCTTCACCTGTGCATATTTCTGCCACCCTTATCCCTAGTTTCCCTCCTGAACCACCTCCATGCTGGCCACTAGAGGAGATATTTTGCTTCTCTCTCTGTCTCTGTCTCTGTGTCTCTCTCTCTCTCTCTCTCTCTCTCTCACTTTTTCTCTCTCTCCATTTTGTTTTTCATTGTAGACACTGTAGTTTGCACTGTTTCTGATAAAAGGGTACCATGTATATCATTTTATTTCCTTTCAGCACATAGTTCCTGAAAAACAGTAATCATTTCAATGATTACTTTCACAATGTTCCCAACTTATCCATGTGACGCTAATTTCTATTTTCTCCGGATATTATGACCATGCTATCTCTTCTTTTTTATTACCCACAAATAGCAAAATGATTCTATACCTTTATCTTTATTATCTATACCTTTACCTCTAACTCATTTCAAACAGCATAATTCTCTCCATATGCATCCACATATAAGCAAATTTCATTAATTCACATTTTCTAACAGACGCAGAGCATTCTATTGTGTAGATATATCATAGTTTCTTTACACACTGATCTATTCTCATGCACTTGAGCTGTTTCCAGAGTCTAGCTATTGTGAATAGTTCTGTAGTGAACAATCGGAGTGCTATAATGGGCTTTTCTACATTATGATTTTTGGATTCCAAGGGAATGTGCCTAGATGTGGTATTACTTAGTCATATGGAAAGTAAATTTCTAGGTTCTTAAGAAATATGTAAATTTGCCAAAACTGTGGATCAGCCTACATTCCCACCGAAAGTAAATGAGAGTCCTTTTTCCCCGTTTCCATACAGAAATGGTTGTTCTTGTTCTTTGTGATGTGTGCCAATACTGAGATGTGAGATGGTATCTCATTATTGTTTTGATTTGCATCTTCCTGATGATTAAAGATGTTGAGCATTTTTTCATGTACTTTTTAGCTGTATATTTCTTGAAAAAAGTTCTGCCCATTTCTTCTCATCATTTTTTGATAGATTTAGACAAATTTTCTTGTTAAGTTTTAACAGTTACTAGTATATCTTAGATATAAGATCCTTATCAGAGGGGCATTGAGTGAATAGATTATACCATTTCATGGATTCACTTTTTCCTTGAATCTGCGGAAGCTTCTTGGTTTAATGTAGTCTCATTTGTTAATGTATGAACTTTTATTATTTCAGTTCTGATATCAAGGACTTTAATGTATTTTGATTTGACCTTTGTGCATGGCATTAAGGAGAGATCTGAGTTCATTTTTTTCATGGTTCTGGCCATTTTTCCCGCCAATTTTTGTTGAAAAGCTTTTTTTCCTTCATTTCAAGTTTAATGATCTTTATCAAAGAATAACTGAACATATACCTGAAAGTCAATCTCAAAATATTCAATCTATTTCATTGATCTGATTGTATGTCTTCCATTATCTTGCTGTTTTAATGACTATAGTTCAAAGTTGAGAAAAGCGATGCCTCCCATCTTCTTTGTTCTAAGGATTAATTTAGCTATTCATGGAGATTTATTGTTCTATATTAATTTATGGCATGTTTGATCTACTTCTTTGAAAAATGCCATGGCTATCCTTATATGAATTGCATTACAATTGTACAATCTGCACGGTGCTTTAGGGAGTCTTGTGATAATGTTATTTAATAACATCAAACTTACCAATCTATAAGCAAGTTATATGTTTCTATTTTCATGGTCCCTTTTTCTTGCCCAACTGATAGGCCAAAAACTTCCAATATTATATGTAATAGAAGTAAAGTAAAGAAGCTACCTTATCTTGTGTCAGCTCTTAGAGGAAAGAATTTTAATTTTCCCCATTGAATATGAATCTTGCCATAATCATTTACATGGTAAATTATTTTTATTCTATTGATAAAAGTTCTTTCAATTCCCATTTTGTTGAGAGTTTTTTTTTTTATCATGGATGTGTGCTGAACCTTGTCAAATGCTTTTCCTCCATGTATTGCTATGATCACATTATTGTTACTTTTTAAGTTGTATTAGATTCATTGACTTAAACCATCCTCACAACTCTGGAATGAATCCTATTTAGTAATGGTTTATGATTTTCTTGAGGAATTATTACAGTTTCTTTGTTAGTATTTTGTTGAGGATCTTAGAATCTTTATTAAATATCTTAATTAAAAGATATTAAATATCTTTATTAAAGATATTGGTCAGTAATTCTCTAGTAATTCTCAGTGGTGTCACTGATTTTGATTTCAGGAGAATGTTGACTTCAAAGCAACTGGGTGTGTTTCTGTTTCTGTTTCTTAAAGTTTCTACAATACCTTGAAAAGGATGAAAAGTAAGTCTTCTTTAAAGGTTTGATAGATTTCACTGTGAATAAATTTGAGCTGTATTTTTGTTTTTATGAAGCATTTTGATTAAAATTTTAATATTCTCAATTGTTACATTGTCTTTTCAGGTACTTCAGATCTTTTTGTTTCAAACTTGGCAGGGAATAGAAGGCCATGAATATATTTATTTATTTTTTCAGGTCTTTCATTTTGTGGTGTAAAAATTCTCAAAGAAATCTTTGATTATCCTTTGAATTCTTTTATTATCTGTTGTGACAACCCCTTTCATTTTTTATTTATTTTTTTAACATTCCCTCTCTCTCTTTCTATGGAAATTTTGCTAGTTGTTTATAAGTCGCATTTATTTAAAACAATTAATTCTTGCTTTTATTAATTATTTTGATTGTTATTTGGGTGTGCAGTCATAAATTTCTGCTCTAAGTTTTATTATTTCCTTCTACATGCCTGTTTTCAACTAATAATGTTGGTCATTTTTCTGTTTTGGTAAATGTTTTATAAACACCATGATTACAGGGTTGTTTATACTACAATTAATTTTTCAGATAAAATTGTTAATGAATGAGTTACAGTTTTAAAATATACAATAACCATCACCAGTGCACATTTACCACCACCAATGCCAACAGTTTCCCTCTCACGCTCCCTGATGCTCTTTTTCCTTCTAATTATCCTCCCCCACCTGCTCAGAGAAAGGCATTTTAATTCTCTCTCACTCTCTCTGTCTCTTTCTCTTTTCTTTTTTGATACCATGGCTTGCATTACTACCAATGAAAATATGCCATGCATGCCAATTTCATAGTAAACCCTTCCGTACTCTAACTACACTCTCTACTCTTTGCAGCAAGCTTCCTACCATTGACTTTAGATGACTAATCCTCATCTATATTGTTTCTGGTTTAACATCCCCAAACTGTCTTTTAATTTCCTTATATGCCACAAATGAGTGATATTATTCTATGTCTATCCCTCTGATTCATTTCACTCAGCATAATAGTCTCCTTGTCCATCCATGTATAAATAAATTTGATGACTTAATTTTCTAAGAGCTATGTAGTTTTCTATTCTGCAGAAGTAGCACAGTTTCCATAGCCACTCATCTATTACCATACACCTGGGTTGCTTACAGATTCTGGCTATTATAAATAGTGCTTCGATGAACATAGCAGTGCAAAGAGAATTTTTGTATTATGTTTTTGTGTTCCTAGGGTATATCCCTAGTAGTGATATTTCTATAATATATGGAACCTCAATTTTTAAACTTTTGAAGACAATCTATATTGTTTTCCAGAAAGGCTGAAATAGAGGGCATTCCCATTAGCAGTGAATGAGTTTCTATTTCTCATCACATCACATCACAGAACTGGTCATTCTTGCTCTTTGTGATGTTTGCCAGTCTCTGTGAAATGAGATGGTACATCATTGTTGTTTTGATTTGCATCACCCTGATTAGTGATGTGCAGAATTTTTTCATGTGCCTTTTGGCTATCTATTTCCTCTTTATGGAAATGTCTGTTAATTTCTTCTCCCCATTTTAAAATGAGGTTAATTTTTTTTTACTTTTTTTATTGTGACTGAAGTTCATTACACAGAATTATTTATAGTACATAGTGACAATGAATGAAGGGCTTTCTTACCACCAATGTTGTCCTCCCTCCACTCCTGTTCCCAGCTTGTCTCCCATATATCCCTTCTTTACCCCCCAGAATCCTAGTGCAACTGGTCTTCACCTTACAGCTTGTATAGGTTGGGTATCTATTCTGTTTGGTGTTCCAGTCTGGTCATTTTTTATTTACACTACATGTTCATATGACTGGTCCTGGTTTAATACTTTCCCCCTGTCAATTTATGAGGCTGAATGATTCAAGTTATGCTATTCTGTTGGAGATAAAAAGGTTAAGAAAAAGAGAAGAAAAAACTTGGTAACAACTACTAAAATAGAAAGAAAAAAAATCACCGAATAATATCCACAAAAGTGAAAAAGAAAGAAAAAAGTGGAAGAAAAAAAAGTGAATAATATCAAAAAACAAACAAAAAAATAAAGCAAAACAAAACCAGAAAAAGTGATGCAGTGGCAGGGCTTGGTGTCACCCAACCTTTTTATTTTTATTTATTTTTTTTTGTATAGGCACAGTAAATATTGGGGAAGGAAGGAAATTCCTGTGGCCTAAGAGATTTAGGGTTTCTCCACTCTTGAAGCATATTGTCATGGGAACAACCACTGGCTCCATACCTTCTCATTGCCATATCCCACATTTTTTTTTGTTTTGTTTTTTGTGGTGTCAAGAACCTTTCCTCTCGGTTGTGGATGAGAAAATAAGGCCACTGTAGCAAGCAATTTTGGTTTGGTACAGAGGTTAAATTTTTTTCTGTTAAATTCTATCAGTGTCTTGTATATATTACATATTAACCCTGTATCTTATGGGTATTGACTGAATAGTTTCTCCCAGTTAATAGGCAATTTTTGTGTCCTAGTCACTGCTTTATTTCATGTGCAAAAGCTTCTCAGTTTAATGTAGTCTCATTGTTTATCTTGGCATCCACTTGCTTGGACAGTATGGTTTCATCTTTGACAATGCCTTTATTCTGAATGTCATGGAATTTTTAGCTTATGTTTTCTTCTATGTGATTTATAGTTTTAAGTCTGATATCAAGGTCTTTAATTCATTTTGGTTTTTTATTTTTTTATTTTAGATTTTTTCTTGGTTTTTGGACCACACCTGGTGACGCTCAGGGGTTACTCTTGGCTATGCACTCAGAAATCATTCCTGGCATGGGGGACCACATGGGATGCCTGGAGATCAAACCATGATCTATGCTAGACTAGCGTGGGCAAGGCAGAGCCTTACAGCTTGTGCCACCACTCCAGCCCCTTTAATCTATTTTGACCTGACATTTGTACATGGTATTTAGTAAAGTTCTGAGTTCACTCTTTCTCATATAACTGACCATTTTGAAGAGGTTTACCTTGCTACACTTTGTATTTTTCCCTTTATCAAAGATTAATTGTTTGTATGCCTAGAGTCAGTTTGATGAAACTAAGTCTATTCCATTGATATCAGTGTTTGCCTTTGTTAAAATACCACGATGTTTTAATTACCACTATTTTATAGTACAATTTAAAATTGGGGAAAATAATGCCATCATACTTTTTTCTTCCCCAAAGTTTGCTTTAGCTATTCTTGGGTATTTATTGTTTAAAATAAATTTTAGTTGTGTTTGATCTACATCTTTAAACTATGTCATAGGTATTCTAGAGGGATTGCATTCCATCTGTACAATATTTGGGAAGTATTATAATCCTAATGATCTTAGTCTTCCCAAACCATAAGTAGGGTATACATTTCTATTTCCTAGTGTTCTCTTTTATTTCTTAAAGCAGTGTTTTAAAGTTTTCTTTCTAACACTATTTTAGTTAAGTTGACATAAAGGTACTTGATTTTCTGTGGAATAATTTGGATTGCATTGTTTATTTTTAATATCTCTTTTTTTCTCTTTCATTATGTATATATTATTCTATTTTAAGCTATTCTTAAATATTTCATGTAGGCCTTTTCTTCT
Source organism: Suncus etruscus (assembly GCF_024139225.1). NCBI lineage: Eukaryota > Metazoa > Chordata > Mammalia > Eulipotyphla > Soricidae > Suncus > Suncus etruscus. The sequence continues at coordinate 89,386,791 of NC_064850.1, read as the reverse complement.
TTCCTGTTGAATGCTTGCAAAGCTATAAATTTTTCTTTTAACATGCTATTGCTGTGTTCCTTAAATTATGATAACTCATATCTTATTCATTTATAGAAATCTTTTTATTTCCAGTTTGATTTTTACTCTGACCCTCTGATTGTTCATTATTGAGCTAATGAATTTCTAGGTGTTAGTTATTTCTTCTTTTCTGGTTGAATTCACATCAGCCTTCTTAAAATAGAGTTGTTTTGGGTATTTAAAGATTGTCTTTCAACTTTTGACTTTGAAATTATGTTTTCTCTAACTATTCAAATGTTGGTTCTTTCTGTCAATAAAAAGTTGGCTTCAATTTTCTAATTTACTTTGCCACCCTCTGTCTCTTACCTAGTGCATTTATTCCATTGCCAGTGAGAGAGATAATTTTCAGGGGATTTTTGTATCATGTTTTTCATAGAATTTTGGTATGTATGTGGGGTATGTCTTGCCTTAATATAGACCTTTCAGTACTTCTTTTAAAATTGAGTTTGAATCTGTAAACTTCCTGAACTATTACTGTGGTCCTGTGTATACTTCCTTTTTAGAAATTCTGACTGGATTAAGTATTTTTAGTAAAGTGTTCATTTCAGTGAGCTGATTAACTATATCTGACCTCTGCCTTTGGGCCTGGAGTGTTGCTTGTGATAAATCTGCTGTAAAACTTAAGTTTGTGCTTTGTATGTAATTTGACTTTTTGACCATGCTGCTTTCAGTATTCTCTCTCCAACTATGCTTTTCATCAATGTGATTAAGATATGCCTTGAGGTGCTTTTATTTGGATGTCTTTTAGTTGGTTCCATTCAGGCTTTCTGGATATGGGTGCAAACATTCTACAGATCTATAAATTTCTCAGCAATGATGTGTAGCCAGGGCCCTTCAAAGACAGGTTTGGACCCCATTGAGTTTGTCACTCCAGTAGGGTAGACTCTCATGTCTGCTAAATAAAGCCCCAGAAAGGAGGTACCCTATAGGCTAGGGCACCAGCCTCCAAGAGAGAGGGAGAAGAGCACCTGTTATAGGAAACACCTAGCATGTCATAATGGAGTTCACCTCCTGTGCTTTCCCCCATCACATAAATCACTCCCCCTCCCAGTCACATAGATCATTTCTATTGACATACTGCACATATACCTGGCCAATAGGGCCATTTCTTTCTCTTTGTTCCAGTTTACCACATAGATAAAGCCTATTAACTGTGTAACTGTTTAAATATTTCTTCTCCCTGATAATATATCAAGTCATCTTACTGAAGTGGCTCCAGAAGACCTTTGTCCAGACACATCTGATTACCATTTTCCAACCTGCCCTAGCTGGCCTAAGTGAGGTTGCAAAATATTAACAAACTAAATCTAACAATATATACAAATTATTATAATTTATGGTCAAATAGAAGTTCTCCCAAAGAAACACGGAAATTTCAACATATTCAAGCTATGGGAATATATTCAATCATGAAAATTTATCATATCAAAACCAGGAAAACAAAACCTAATGATCATATCAATAGAGCAGCAAAACATTTGACAAATTCCAATAATCATACATGATGAAAACTTAAGAAAATAAAATAGTAGGTACTTTCCTTAACATATTAAAGCTGTTTATCACAAACCCACTTTTATCATCATAATCAGTGATGAAAATTCAAAACTTTTCTATAAAATTAAGACAAGCCTTTAATTTTTACTATAATTATTGAATGCTGTATTGAAATTCATTTTAAAGAAATGATACAAAAAGTATTAATAAACAAAAAGTATTAATAAATGATACAAGAAGTATTAATGAACTCCAAACAACAATATAAAATTATGCGATAGTGAAGCTGAATATAAAATCAATACACTAAAGTTCATGGCAATTCTCTATGCAACAATGAAAGAGGAGAGAGAAAAACTTTAAAAACTATCGATTCACAGCCACACCTCAAAATTGAGTATCTTGAAATCAGTTTAGCATAAGACAAAGAACATCTACAAAGAGAAAAATACATATACAAATATATGTGAATATTTAAATAACTACTGAAGACAAAGGATGAAATAGTCAAATGGAACCGAATTGAATTCCTTTTTCATAAATTGGAAGGATTATTATTGTCAAAATGACAAGCATACAAAGCACAGATTTAATTAAGTCCCTTTTATTTATAGGGACTGAATCATGACAAGTTCTAATGACATTGACCAAAAGCTATTTATATGGAGTAATAAATCTCCCCAGATAAACAACAAAACTTAGGGGGAAAGGATGGGTGGCTTATTTTTCCTGATTTTAAATTATAATATAAAATTATTGTAATCCAGATAGTGTAGTTTGGAATAAAGACAAACTCTCAGACCAAAGAAAGAGAATTCAGTGTCTAGAAAAAGATCCTTAGACATAAACAGCTAATCTTTATTTTATTTATTTATTTATTTATTTATTTATTTATTTATTTATTTATTTTTGGGCCACAGCCAGTGATACTCAGGGGTTACTCCTGGCTGTGTGCCCAGAAATCTCTCCTAGCCTGGGGGACCAGAGGGGACTCAGGTTAGAACCGTACTTTGGCCTGGGTCAGCCAGGAGCAAGGCAAATACCCTACTACTGCACTATCCAGCTCCAACGGATAATCTTTGACAGAGGAACAAAGAGTAAACGTTAAGGAAGAAAAAACGTTTCAAATAATGCTGGTGTGACTTATCAGTCACTTATAAAATAATGAAATCAGAACCTTTTCTCACACCATGCCCAAAATTCTACTTGAAAATGAACTAAAGACATTAACATTAATCTTGAATCTAAAAATTATATTTAAGAAAACATAGACATAAACCTTTATGACATGAAATCTAGAGACAATTTAAAAATTCATTTCCATTGGCTAAACAAACAAGAAAATAAACAAAAAGTGTTAACATAAAGTATTTAAAATAAAGATAAAATATTTATCTTTCCATGAAAACTAATAAACTGTAAAATAAGCAATGATTAAAAAAATCTCACAAGGCTGGAAAAATGTTTCACACCACTCATTTTACAAAGGATAAATATCCAAAATATTTGGATAATATTCAAAGCATTTGCAAACTTTACAAGGGAAAATATGAGCAACCTTATAAAAATGTACAGAAAAAATTAACAGAAATTCCCCTCAAAGAAAATATACATGCATCACTTATTATCGAGGACATGCAAATCAAAACAGCAATAAGATACCATTTCATATCAGTGAAACTGGAAAACATCACAGAGGACAGATGCAACAAGAGTCTTCATTTATATAGAGAAAGAGGAACCCTTGTTTGCTGCTGTGCCAACAACTGGCAATTGGGCAATCTTTTTGAAAAATAATAGGACTCTTCTCAATAAAACAAAACAAAACAAAACAAACAAACAAAAACCCATAGAACTGACTACATCTTTTTAAGCATATTGTGTTTTTTCCCCTTAAGGATTGGTGTATAATGGGTGCTGACAGATAGCAAGCAGCCTTTGGTTATTGTTTATACAGCCTCTGGCAATTCTTTTCTGTACTAAGGATCCTTCGCTATGCATATTTCTCTTATTTCAGGCCATAATCTCAGTCTCCAAACAGGCTTATGGACTCCTTTGGAAAACCCAGGACATGGTGACCAGAATCCACATTATCTGAATCATGTCCATCCATATCAAACTACAAAACAGGGAGTATGTGACTGATTTACTGTCTGGATCAAGAATAGTTTATATGGATATAATTCAGATCCACATCTCCAAGAAGTGTGAATTAACCAAGTTTAATGCAGATGAGTCTGAAGATATGGTGGCTGAGAGGTAGCTCATCCTAGATGTGTGTTAGGTCAAATATATGCTGAATCATGGGTCTTTGACAAATGATGAGTTGTGCAATCCTGATGGCATGTGCCATTCCCCAAATTCCTGTTCTCAGCCCTTGTCTTCTTCACCAATCCTCCACTACCATAATAAATTCTACTTCTTAATCAAAAATTAAAGTAAAAAAAGAAAACCAATAAACAAGGCAAAAACAAAGCAAAACTAATAATTGAGCTTTTATATGACCGATCAATTCATTTTCTTTGCTCAAGGCAACAGAACCTGAATCCTGGTCTGTAGTAGGACACTTTCACAGTGGGTACATGGTAGACTACACTGCAACAAATAGACACCTTGGTGGAGGGTGTGGCGCTGGAATGTTTTATGCAGAAAATATTACTATAACAGTTATCTAAAATTAATTTAAAATAAATTAATGATTTCTAGAACTTGTGGTAAATTTTTGTTATATATAATATACTAACCCAATTACATTTTAAAAATTTCCATCAAGGGCCAGAGAAGTGGTGCTAGAGGTAAGGCGTTTGCCTTGCAAGCACTAACCTAGGACAGACAGCAGTTCGATCCCCTGGCATCCCATATGGTCCCCCCAAGCCAGGAGTGATTTATAAGCGCATAGTGAAAAGTAACCCCTGAGAGTCAATGAGAGTGGCACACAAAACAAAAAACAAACAAAATTCCCTATCAATATCTGCAGAGAGAGTATTGGGATCAAGATACCAGCTTTGGGGCCACAGTGTGGTAGTACCAGTTCGATCCCCCAGTGTGAGGAGGATTTTTGAGTGCATAGCCAGCAGTTACCCCTGAGCATCACCAGGTGTGACCCAAAAAGTAAAAACAAAACAAACAAAAAAAAAAAGATACCAGCTTTGCATGCAGATGACCCTAGTTCAATTCTTGAATTACATTTACTCTTCTGTGCACTATCAGTAATAATCCTTGAACAAAGTAAGCTCTGAGTGTCCCTGGGTCTGATCTCTATTTTTTTTCTATTTCACCTATTCTTCATGAAGTGTACTAATTTTATGTCTGAGTTCTTTAAAATTGCATACATTTGGATAGAACTATATAAAACATTTAGATTTTTAAATGCATAGTTGCATGTTTAAGACAATTTTAAAATACAATATTTTTGTGACACTCTTCACCAAATAATTAAAACATGCCTTTATTTGACAAATTTATCTAAGAAAATTAGTTTTAATTTAAGATATAATTTATCTATTTAAAAATTTTTGTTACTTTGGGCATGTATACACCTAGTAGAAGTGTATTGGGAAATTTTTCCACCTCTCTGGACCTCATTTATCTTTCCAAATGTGTTATTAGAGTCAGAGACTGAGGCTGAATCTATAGTAAGAGTATTGGTACTTCTAAAATATTAAGAATAGAACTTCCATTTGGAACAATAAATACCCACTAATAGCAAGAGCAACCCTGGGGAAAGGGAATAGGGAGACATCACTTTCTCCAACTTTAAATTGTATTATAAAGTTATAGTCATTAAAACAGTATTTTACTGGAATGAAGACAGACACTTAGCTCAGTGGAATAGATGTGAGTATTCAGAGAATGTTCCCCCTTAGATTCAATCAATTAATTTTTGATATAGGAACAAGAAATGCAAAATGGAACAAGGAAGCTTCTTCAACAAGTGGTGTTGCACAACTGGTTAGCTACTTTCAAAACAGAGAATTCAAACCTCTATTAAAAAAAACATGCTCAAAGCTCAAATCCAAGTAGATTAAAATACCTTGATATCAGATCTGAAACCATAAGGAATATAGAACAACATGTAGGTAAAACACTCCATGACATTGACATCTTCAAGGAGGAAATACCACTCTCCAAACAATGGAAGAAATGATAAAAAAAATGAGAGTATGTTAAGTTGAGAAGCTTTTGCACCTCAATGGAAATACAGTCTAGAATAGAAAAGCCACCCACAAAATGGGAGAACTAATTCATCCAATCATATCAGATAGGGAGCTAATTTTAGAAAATATACATGTTACTGACAGAACTTAACAAAAAAAAAAATCTCACCCCATCAAAATATGGGTGAAAAATGAACAGACACTTACTGAAAGAAGAATTACAAATAGTCAAAGGACACATGAAAAAATGCTCCACATCACTAATAATCAGGGAGATGCAAATCAAAACAACTATGAGGTACCATCTCATGCCACAGAGACTGGCACACATCACAAAGAACAAGAACAATCAGTGCTGGTGGGGATGTGGCGTGAAAAGAACTCTTATTCACTTCTGGTGGAAATGCTGTCTAGTTCAGCTTTTATGTAAAACAATATGAAGATTCCTCAAAAAACTGGAAATTGAACTCCCATGTGATCCAGCTATACCACTTCTAGAGATATATCCTAGAACACAAAATACAATTCCAAAATGTCTTCCTTACACCTATATTTATTGCAGCAAATTTACAATAGTAAGACTCTAGAAACAACCAAGATGCCCTTTAATAGATGAATGGCTAAAGAAACTGTGGTACATATACACAATGGAATATTATGCAGCCATCGTTATTGATGAAGTCATGTACTATCTGTAGTGGTTCCCCATTTTAAATCCTTATTCTATTTATTATGTGAATTTCTCTCTCACTTTCTTTGTCAGTCTTTCTATAGGTATAATGGTATAATTATCTTGTATGAGTCTGTAAAATTCCTGAGTTATTATTTATCTGTGAAGCTGTTTATCCTTCCTTCAAACTTAAATGAATGTATGGTAGGTAATGAATTCTTGGTGAGTAATTCATTTCATTGAACTTTTCACAATATCACAGTAGTGCCTTCATTTTTTAATAAAGTTGTATTTAAATACCGTGATTCCAACCATAACTGTAGTTGGGTTTCAGTCATAAACAGAACATCCCCCTATACCAGTGCAAGATTCCCACCACCAATGTCCCCCTCCATCCCAACCCTGCCTGTATTCGAGACAAGCATTTTACTTCTCTCACTTATTAAGATAGTAATGGTAATTGTTCGTGTAGTTATTTCCCTAACTGCACTCACTACTCTTTGTAATGAGCATCATATTGTGAGTGAATCCTTCCAATCCTCATCTCTATAGTTTCAGGGCAAAATTACAATAACGTCCTTAATTTATTGGCAGTTGGTTCTCTTTAAATGTTTGAAAGAGTTCATTAGTGTGTGTGTGCCTAGGCTTTTATTATTAAAAAGCATTTTATTACCATTTCAATTTTCTCAATAATGATAGGTCTGTTCAAATATTCCATATCATCTTAATTCATATTTTGGTAGTTATAAGTCCAAGAATTTATACATTTTTTCTAGCATCTGTCTTTTCAGAGCATAAGATTCCCTGAGTAATTTATTATGTAAATTTCTCTCTCGCTTTCTTTGTCACTCTTTCTATAGGTATTATGGTATAATTATCTTGTATGAGTCTGTAAAATTCCTGAGTTATTATTTATCTGTGAAGCTGTTTATCCTTTCTTCAAACTTAAATGAATGATGGGATTGGATGCTTTTTTCTTGTAAAGTTCTGTCAGTTCCTTGAATATTTTGGAAGTGCCCCTTATCTGATATGTATTGGGTGAATAGTTTCTCACATTCTTTGGGTGGCTTTTGGATCCTATGCACAATTTCCTTTGAGGTTCAGAAGCTTCTCAGCTTAATATATTCTCATTTGTTTATCTATGCTTCCACTCGTTTGGAAAGTGCTATTTCCTCCTTGAGGATACCTTTAGTCTTAATGTCATAGAGTGTTATACCTACATGTTGTTCTATACCTTAGGGTTTCAGGCCTGATATCCAGGTCCTTAATTCATTTGGATTTGACTTTTGTGCATGGTGTTAGATAGGCGTTTGAGTTTGCTTTTTTTGCAACTGCTAACCAGTTGTTCCCACACATTATGTTGAAGAGGCTTTCCTTGCTGCATTTGGGATTTCTTTTATCAAAGATTAGTTGATTTTATGTTTGGGGAACATTCTCTGAATACTCAAGTCTATTCCACTGATCTGAGGATCTGTCTTTATTCTAAAATCATGCTGTTTTAATAAATATTGCTTTGTAATACAATTTAAAATTGGGTAAAGTAATGCCTCTTGTATTTATTTTCCCAACGATTCTTTTTAGATATTTGTGGATGTTTATTGTTCCAAATACATTTCAGGATTTTTTGTTTTACTTCTTTGAAGAATGTCCTGGGTATCGTTAGAGGGCTTTCCTTAAATCTGTACAATACTTTAGGAAGGATTACTGTTTTAACGATGTTAATCCCACCAATCCTTGAGCAGAGTTTCTGTTTCCATTTCCTTGTGTCCTCTCTTATTTTTTGAAGCAGATTTTTGTAGTCTCTTAAGTTAAGTTGACTCCAAGATATTTGAGTTTGTGTGGCACTAATGTGAATGAGATTGTTTTTTAATAGCCATTTCTTCTCTCATTTTATTGGTATATAAAAAGGGCATTGATTTTTGCGAGTAATATTGTACCCTGCCATTTTGCTATATGAATCTATTGTATCTAGAAGTTTTGGGTAGAGTTTAAGGTTTTCTAAATACAGTATCATTTCATTTGCAAACAAAAGAAGTTTGACTTCTTCCTTTCCTATCTGGATGCCATTGATATCTTTTTTTTTGCACCTTGTCTTGTACCAGATTTTAGTGAAAGGCTATTAGTTTATATCCATTTAGAGTAATATTTACCATTGGCTTGTGGTGTATGATCTTGACAATATTGAGAAAAGTTTCTTACATTCTCATTTTTTTTCAGAAGCTAAAACACAGGAAAGTTTATGATCATCATTACATCTTTTTCTGTCAATTCAAGTATCTTTCTCTGCAGCAGAGAGAAATTTAGGAAAACTTCTTACAAATATCAGGACTGGGACCAGAGTTATATTACAGCAAGAGTTCACACCTTTTGTATTGGTTTAAAACCTAGATCATTGTGGGTGGTTCCTGAGTTATAGGATATGTGTTTGTCTCTTGAAGCTCCCTATTACCACCACTTTGTCTAGGCATCTGTCTTTTTTTTTAATTTTTATTTTTAATAATGAGAACAAGGATGCAAAGAAAGAGGACAAGGTAAAGTTACAGTGGAAGGACAATCACCCATAACATAATTCTCAGAAGTCCCCTTGCTGATATCTTAACTTTGAAATTTCAGCCAAAGAACATTAAGATAAATAAGACAGAATCCATGTACAATTACTTTGTCCCTCAAGTCCCCAGACTGTAACACATTATAATATTTCTTAACAGCACACAAGGCAATCCAAAGCCATAAAACTTACATAACTCCTTAAACATTACAGGAATAATATTTTCTTACATTTCCATATACATGCATATTAGCTTAAGTTAACCTCAAAATTTAAGTGAGTTCTTTATCAATAGTGGGTGTTGGACATGATCAAATGCTTTCTCAGCATGTATTTATATAATCATAAGATTTAAATTTTTCTTTTTTGTTGAAATTTTGTCTTATGTTGATTGAATTATGGATGTTAAACAATCCTTGCTTTCCTGCTGTGACACATACTTGGTTGTGGTGAATGACCTTCTTTTTTTTTCTTTTTCTTTTATATATATATTTAAACACCTTGATTACATACATGATTGTGTTTGGGTTTCAGTCATGGAAAGAACACCACCCATCACCAGCACAACATTCCCATCACCAATGTTCCAAATCTTCCTCCTCCCCACCCAACCCCCGCCTGTACTCTACACAGGCTTTCTATTTCCATCATACATTCTCATTATTAGGATAGTTCAAAATGTAGTTATTTCTCTAACTAAATTCATCATTCTTTGTGGTGAGCTTCATGAGGTGAGCTGGAACTTCCAGCCCTTTTATCTTTTGTGTCTGAAAATTATTATTGCAAGAATGTCTTTCATTTTTCTTAAAGCCCATAGATGAATGAGACCATTCTGCGTTTTTCTCTCTCTCTCTCTGACTTATTTCATTCAGCATAATAGATTCCATGTACATCCATGTATAGGAAAATTTTATGACTTCATCTCTCCTGACAGCTGCATAATATTCCATTGTGTATATGTACCACAGTTTCTTTAGCCATTAATATGTTGAAGACTATCTTGTTTGTTTCCAGACTCTGCTATGGTAAATAGTGCTACAATGAATATAGGTGTAAGGAAGGGATTTTTGTATTGTATTTTTGTGTTCCTAGGGTAAATTCCTAGGAGTGGTGTAGCTGGTTTGTATGGGAGCTTGATTTCCAGTTTTTGGAGGAATCTCCATATCGCTTTCCATAAAGGTTGAACTAGACGGCATTCCCACCAGCAGTGGATAAGAGTTCCTTTCTCTCTACATCCCCGCCAACACTGCTTCTTCTCATTCTTTGTGATGTGTGCCAATCTCTGGGGTGTGAGGTGGTACCTCATAGTTGTTTGATTTGCATCTTCCTGATGATTAGTGATGTGGAGCATTTTTTATGTGTCTTTTGGCCATTTGTATTTCTTCTTTGTCAAAGTGTCTGTCCATTTCTTCTCCCCAATTTTGATGGGATTAGATTTTTTTTCTTGTAAAGTTCTGTCAGTGCCTTGTATATTTTGGAGATTAGCCCCTTATCTGATGGGTATTGGGTGAATAGTTTCTCCTACTCAGTGGGTGGCTCTTGTATCCTGGGCACTATTTCCTTTGAGGTGCAGAAGCTCCTAAACTTTATATATTCCCATCTGTTAATCTCTGCTTACACTTGCTTGGAGAATGCAGTTTCCTTCTTAAAGATAACTTTAGGCTCAATGTCCTGGAGTGTTTTGTCTAAGTGTTTTTTTTTATATCTTATAGTTTTGGGTCTGATGTCGAGGTTTTTCATCTATTTGGATTTTAACTTCTTACATGAAGTTAACTGGGGGTCTAAGTTCAATTTTTTGCAAGTGGCTAGCCAGTTGTGCCAACACCACTTGTTGAAGAAACTTTCTTTGCTCCATTTAAGATTTCTTGCTCCTTTATCAAAAATTAGGTGATTCTATTCTGGGAAAAATTCTCTGAGTATTTAAGCTATTCCACTGATCTGAGGGCCTGTCTTTATTCCAATACCATGCTGTTTTAATAACTATTGCTTTGTAGTAAAGTTTAAAGCTGGGGAAACTAATTCTTCCCATATTATTTTCCCCAATGATTGCTTTAGCTATTCTTGGGTGTTTATTGTTCCAAATGAATTTCAAAAGTGCCTGTCCACTTCTTTAAAGAATGTCATGGGTATCTTTAGAGGGATCACATTAAATCTGCACAATGCTTTGGGGAGTATTGCCAGTTTAAGGATGTTAATCCTGCCAATCCATGAGCAAGATTTCTGCATGTCCTCTCTTATTTCTTGGAACAGAGTATTTATAGTTTTCTTTGTATAGGTCCTTCACATTTTTAGTCAAGTTGATTCCAAGATATTTGAGTTTGTGTGGCACTATTGTGAATGGGGTTGTTTTCTTAATGTCCATTTCTTCCTTATTACTATTGGTGTATAGAAAGGCCATTGATTTTTGTGTGTTAAGTTTGTAGCCTGCCACCTTGCTATATGAGTCTATTGTTTCTAGAAGATTTTTGGTAGTCTTTAGAGTTTTCTAAATAGAGTATCATGTCATCTGCAAACAGTGAGAGCTTGACTTCTTTCTTTCCTATCTGGATTCCCTTGATATCTTTTTCTTGCCTAATCACTATAGCGAGTACTTCCAGTGCTATGTTGAATAGGAGTGGTGAGAGAGGACAGCCTTGTCTTGTGCCAGAATTTAGAAGGAAGGCTTTTAGTTTTTCTCCATTGAGGATAACATTTGCCACTGGCTTGAAGTAGATGGCCTTTACTATATTGAGAAAGGTTTCTTTCATTCCCATCTTGCTGAGAATTTTGATCAAGAATGGTTGTTGGGGGCCCGGAGAGATAGCATAGCGGCGTTTGCCTTGCAAGCAGCCAATCCAAGACCAAAGGTGGTTGGTTCGAATTCCGGTGTCCCATATGGTCCCCCGTGCCTGCCAGGAGCTATTTCTGAGCAGACAGCCAGGAGTCTCCCCTGAGCACTGCCGGGTGTGACCCAAAAACCAAAAAAAAAAAAAAAAAAGAATGGTTGTTGGACATTATCAAATGTTTTCTCTGCATCTATTGATATGATCATGTGAATTTCATTTTCCTTGTTGTTGATGTTGTGTATTATGTTGATAGATTTACTGATGTTAAACCATTCTTGCATTCCTGAGATAAAACCTACTTGATCGTAGTAGATGATCTTTTTAATGAAGCATTGAATCCTATTTGCCATGATTTTGTTGAGGATCTTTGCATCTGTGTTCATCAGCTATATTGGACTGTAATTTTCTTTTTTTGTAGCATCTCTGTCTGGTTTAGGTATCAAGGTAGTGTTGGCTTCATAAAATGTATGTGGTAGTGTACCTGTTTTTCTGATTTTATGAAATAGTCTTGCCAGGATTGGTAGTAGTTCCTCTTGAAAGTTTGAAAGAATTCATTAGTGAATCCATCTGGGCCTGGGCTTTTGTTTTTGGCAGACATTCGATTACTGTCTTAATTTCCTCAATAGTGATGGGGATCTTTATGTATGCTACATCCTCTTCATTCAACTGTGGAAGATTATAAGAGTCCAAGAATTTATCCATTTTTTCCAGGTTCTCATTTTTGTTTGTTTTTGGGCCACACCCAGCAATGCTCAGGGGTTACTCCTGGCTGTCTGTTCAGAAATAGCTCCTGGCAGGCACAGGGGACCATATGGAACGCCGGGATTCGAACCAACCACCTTTGGTCCTGCATCAGCTGCTTGCAAGGCAAACACTGCTGTGCTATCTCCGGGCCCCCAGGTTCTCATTTTTAGTGGCATAGAGTTTCTCAAAGTAGTTTCTGATTACCCTTTGAATCTCTGCCATATCAGTAGTGATCTCTCCTTTTTTATTCCTAATTTGAGTTACCAAGTTTCTCTCTCTCTTTCTTTGTTATTTTTGCAAGTGGTCTATCAATCTTGTTTATTTTGTCAAAGAACCTACTTCTGCTTTCGTTGATCTTTCGGATTGTTTTTTGTTTTTCCACTTCATTGATTTCTGCTCTCAGCTTTGTTATTTCTTTCTGTCTCCCTATTTTTGGTTCCTTTTGTTGAGCACTTTCTAATTCTATGAGCTGTGTCATTAAGCTATTCAGATATGCTCCTTCTTTCCTGATGTGTGCTTGCAAAGCTATAATTTTTCCTCTCAGTACTGTTTTTGCTGTGTCCCATAGATTCTGATAGTTTGTGTCTCTATTGTCATTTGTTTTCAGAAAGGTTTTGATTTCCTCTTGGACCCACTGGTTATTCAGTATTAAGCTGTTTAACTTCCAGGTATTAAAGGTTTTCTTCTGTGTCCCTTTGTATTTCACATATAATTTCAAGGCCTTGTGGTCAGCAAAGGTAGCCTGAAAAATTTTTATCCTCTTAATATTATGGAGGTATGACCTTCTTAATGAGGCATTAGATCCTATGTGCCAGAATTTTGTTGAGGATCTTTGCATCTGTGTTAATCATGGTTATTTTCTATAATTTTTTTGTTTCTGGCAGGAATTCTGTCTTGCTTTGGTATTAAGGTGCTTTTAGCTTCATAAAGTTTATTTGGAAATTCTTGTTTCATCAATTTTATAAAAGGTCCGAAAATGATTTGTAGTAATTCCTCCAGAAAGGTTGAAAATTCATTAGTGAACCCATCTTAACCTGGGCTTTTGTTTTGTGGAAAACATTTTATAACCATTTAATTTTATCAATAGTTACGGAACTATTTAGATATGGTACATCATCCTTAATCAAACATGAAGATGGTAAAATTTCAAGAATTTATCTATTTCTTCCATGTTCTCATGGCATAGAGTTTCCAAAAAGAGTCTCTAATTATCGTTTGAATCTCTGCAATATCTGTAGTGATCCCCCCTTTTCATTTCAAATCCTGTTTATCAAGTTTCTCTATCCCTTCCTTGTGAGTTTTTCCAGTGGTCTATCCATCTTGTTTATTTTATTAAAGAAGCAACTTTTGCTTTTGTTGATCTTTTAGATTGCGTTTTGAATTTCCACTTCACACATTTCTGCTTTAGGCTTTGTTATTTCCTCTGCCTACCTATATTTGGTTCTTTTTTTTATCATTTTCTAATTTTATAAGCTGTGTCATTTAGTTCCCTTCTTTTCTGATGTGTGCTTGCAAAGCTATAAATTTTCCTCTGAGGATTGCTTTTGCTGTGTTCCATAAATTCTGACAATTGTGTCTTCATTCTCACTTGTTTTCAATAATGTTTTAATTTCCACTTTGTTTTCATCTCTTATCCACTGGTTATTCAGTAATAATCTGTTTTATTGCCAGGTGTTAAAGTTTTTCTTCTGTGTTCGTTTGTACTTCAAGTCATCAGCAAAGGTACTTTGCATGATTTCTATTTTCTTGATTTTATGTAGGTATGTTTTATGGGTCAGCATGTGGTCTATTCTTGAGAATGACCCGTGTGTGTTGGAATAAATTGTGCATCAAGGTTTCTTGGGTTACTCTGCCATATATATAACTAGTAGTCCACTTTCTTCCATTTCTCTATTCAGAGCAAGTATATTTTTGTTTGGTTTCAGTCTGATTGACCTATCAGGGGTTACAGGGGAGTGTTGAGTTCTCTCACAATTATCTTGTTGATATTGATATATTCTTTCAGATTTGTCAACAATTGTATTAAATATTTTGCTGGTCCCTCATTTGTTGTGTACATGTTTAGTCATTTGATTTCTTCCTGTTGTACACATCCCTTGATTATGATGAAATGTTCATCTTTGTCTCTTCCAACTTTTCTGAGTCTAAAGTTTGTGTCTTCTGATATTATTATTATTAATATTATTATTATTATCATTGTCACTGCTATTATTTTTAAGGATGTTGTTTGCTTGGATTATTTTCCTCCAGTCTTTATTTTGATTCTATATTTGTTCTGACTATTCAGGTGTGTTTCTTGTAAGCAGCAGAGGTTGGATTTAGTTTTATGATCCAATTAGCCTCTTTGTGTCTCTTAACTGGTGCATGTAGTCCATTGACATTGAGAGAGATAATTGTCATGGGATTTAGTGCCATCTTTGTGTAGAAGTTTGATGTTTATGTTGGTCAGTCTTGTTTAAAGTAGACCTTTCAGTTTTTCATTCAAGACTAGTCTTGTGTCTGCAAAGTTTCTGAGCTACTGTTTATCCATGAAGCTATGTATATTTCCTTCTAACCTGAAAGTGAGTCTGGCTGGTGCAGTATTCTAGGTGAAGCATTCATTTCATTGAGTTTTGCCACTATATCCTGATTCTGTTGCATTTGGTCTTAATCTCTGAGAATTTCTGTGCAATAATATACTTGGCTGCTAATTCTTCCTCAGGATTTTCTTCCTGGGTCTGGGACTCCAATGATTCTTATGTTGTTTTTGTTGAGCTTATCAAAGACTTCTATTTTCATCTGTTCACATTCTTTGAATAATTTTTTCTTTGATTATTTGACTTAAGGCTTTTTTCCCATCTCTTCTGCTTTATGGAGTTGTTATGCATCTCATCTTCTAGCTCACTGATTCTATTCTCAGCTGCTTTTACCTTGTTGGAGAGGCATTCTGTTGGGGTTTACAATTATTTATTGAGTTTTTCAGACCTGTTATTTTAGTTTGGAGTTTTCTAATTTTTATCTTCATATCCCCTTGATTCTTATTTGTGTTCTATTCAACTTGACCTATGCTTTCTTTGAGTTCTATGAACATCCTCCATATTTCTTCTCTAAACTCCATATCTGAGAGGTTAACTAGGTGGCAGTTT
The DNA here is from genome assembly GCF_024139225.1 of Suncus etruscus. Lineage (NCBI taxonomy): Eukaryota > Metazoa > Chordata > Mammalia > Eulipotyphla > Soricidae > Suncus > Suncus etruscus. Next base: position 89,371,165 of record NC_064850.1, on the reverse strand, counting down.
TCAGAGTTGCCCTCTTCATTCTCTATGCCTGGTGTTTGCCTGCGTTGTTTCCTCATGTTACTCTTGTTTTTTTTTTTTGTTTGTTTGTTTTTTTAGTCACACCCGGCAGTGCTCAGGGCTTACTCCTGGCTCTACTCTCAGAAATTGCCCCTGGCAGGCCCAGGGGACCATATGGGATGCCGGGATTTGAAACACCATCCTTCTGCATGCAAGGCAAATGCCTTACCTCCATGCTATCTCTCAGGCCCTTGTATTGTATATTTTTCTACTTGTTGTAGTGGTGGCCATTAGCTAGAAGATGCGAAGCAGGTAGATGTGCTCCTTTGGCTTCACCATTCGTGGGCGGGACTGCTGACCTCTGATGAAGAGTCCTCCGGGAACAATGGTGAAAGGATCAAAATCTCAGGCCACAGGAAATAGACAGAAGTCCCAAGACTTCTGCTGTGTTTCAGGTCACACAGCAGAAAACAGTAGTGCCTTCTTGTTTTTCATAAATCTGCTGTATAACTTAAGTTCACTTCTTTGTAATATTTCTTTTTGATTTCATTCCTTTCTGTTTTATATATATTCAGTTTTTATTCTTCTCATTGTTATTAGTATGTGCCTTGTGATGCTTTTAGCTGGTACCTTTTGGGAATCCAGGATGTGTGTGCAAGCATTCTTCAGTTCTGATATTTCTTAGTAATCGTGCTTTTGACTGTTGTTTCATCATAGTAATTTTCTTTCTAGCCCTCTGGGGCCCCCATGATTCTTATGTTGTGTCTTTTAAATTTATCCCAAAGCTCTATTGTCATATGTTATTTTGAGGATATTTTCCATTTGTTTAAGACTCTTCTTTAATTTATTCTTTTAAATAGAGGTATTATGCACCTCAACTTCCAACTCACTGATTCTATACTCAGAAGCTCTTAATCTGCTGGTGAGGCTTTCTAGTGAGGTTTTCATTTAATTTACCATGATTTTCAATTGTCTTGAGTATTATAAGCTGTCAGTTCCACAGTTTGAGTTCTTTGGACAGCCTTAATTTTTTTCTCTTTAAAGTCCTAATCTGAGAGATTATGTAAGTGGCTAATGTTGACTGAGTATTCAGAACTAGTATCTTTACTTATAAAGTGTGATGGGGTTCTTCATTGTTTCCCTTTGTGATCTTTCTAGTGTGGTGCTTCTGTTCATGTGTTTGTGTTATAGTGGAGCTTGTGAATTAAAAATGTGCAGCTGCAAAGAGAATTGAAGCAGTCACACTCTTCCTTGGTTTTGTCGCCTCAGTTTAGTTCATAATTGATCCCAGTTTTTTTCTTTGGTTATCCTGGTTCTTTTTATGGTTTCACGCAGACTTTACATTACACTGTTCTAAGTCATGGAAGAATGTTGTCTAAATTTAAATAGGGATCTCATTCTCCTGAGTCATTATCACATAAAAATTCAATCGATTTTTGTATATTAAAGTTGTAGCCAGTCACTTTATTGTATTGGATTACTGTTTCTAGAAGCCTTTCTCGTGGACTTTAGGTTATCAATGTGTAGGTTTGTGCCATCTGCAAGTGGAGTTATATTGAATTCAACTTTTCCAATTTGGATCTCTTTTAATTCCGTCTCTTGGCTTATTGCTACTTCTAGGACTTCTAATATGATGTTGAATAAGAGTGGAGACAAGGGAACTTCTTGCCTTGTGCCTGACCACAGTGGGAATGTTTTCTTTTTTCACCATTAAGAATAATATTGACTGGATTTATTTTAGATAGCTATTATTTTCTTAGGAAAAACCCTTTCACACATATTTTGCTGAAAATAATAATCAAGAAAGGGTGTTGAATATTGTCAAAGGCTTTTCTGGATCAACTGATATGATAAAATAATTTTCATCTTTACTTTTGTTATAGTTCTGATGTTTATTGATTTGTGTGTAATAAAACATCCTTGCATTTCCAAGGCAGTTGGGGGGGGGGGCATCGGTGGTGGGATTGTTGCACTGGTGAATGGCAGTGTTCTTTTTCTATAATTGAAACCAAACTACAAACATGTTTGTAATCAAGGTACTTAAGTAAATATATTCATTTTAAAAAATACATTTGACCATGATGTATCAATTTTGATGTGCTGTTAGTTTTGATTTACACAGTTTGTTGAGAATTTTTGTGTTTATGTTTATCAGTGAGATTGTAGTTTTCTTTCTATATAGTATCTTATTGCTTTGAAAATCAGCGAAATTTAGCTTAATAGAAGATGTTGTGTATGTTCCCATCTCTTCTATATTTTGAAAATTTTAAGGACCAATGTGTTGCATTAAATATTTAACGATGGGGCTGGATGGCGATGGATGGAGGCCTTTGTGCTTAGGCCCCAGCCACGTGGCTTCATCCCCATCCAGCTGGCGGATTCCAAGCCCAGGTAATCAGCGTAATCAAGACTCACTCACACGCAGGCTTCAGGAAGAATCATTTTTATTTAAGCCCTAGCCACCACGTGTGTGTGGCCTATTCATAACCTTTCAAGCGCAGTCCACTTTAAATACAGTCTTTTTTCTCCTCCGTTTCCAATTTAAGCTTTTAATTAGTTTTTCTACAGGCCGAGGTTTTTGTTTCTTGTAACAAAGTTTCAGTTCTGGGCCTGGGCCTGGGCTGGAGGTGATGCAAGCTTCCACCTCTCTTGTTTTATTTGCCCTTCTTTTCCTAGAAGGGGTTACGGCCGTATTTGAACATGGCTTCACGTGGCCAAACCCTTTGGGCTGACTGCATTTGAAAAGAGCCAAAATGAAACAGAAGAGCAGAAATTTTACCATATTCGCTGTTTTCTTGGGTCCAGGATTCAGGTCAAAGTTTGGAGCGCCAGATGTAGCATCAAATAAAATGTGGGTGTACCTATTTAAGACCCTAGACCCACCCATTTCTGGGAGGGGTCTTGGAAACCGGATAGTAGGTGTAACCTTACCTGCTAGACCCTCCCATTCCTGGGAGGGGTCTGGGAAATGTTATATAAGGCTTGGACCAAGGGAATTCGGGCCTTTTGGCTTTTTGCCTTTTTTGGCTCTTTGCCCTTTCTGCGCTGCTGTGCGCGCTCTGGCTTCTGGGTTTCTGTGTTCTGGTCTTTGACCAGCATGGAGCCCAAAGGGAAGATGGCTAACAGGAAATAAGATGCAGGGCTAGCAAAATATTGCTGTGCTTGAAAGGTTATGAATAGGCCACACACATGTGGTGGCTAGGGCTTGAATAAAGTTGCTTCCTGACACCTGACTGTGAGTGAGTGATTTCACCTGGGCCTGGGACTTGCCGGCTGCATGGAGGTTGCAGAGCCACGTGGACTGGAATGGCATGGAGAGAAATCCACCGCCATCCAGCCCCATCGTTAATTATTTAATGCAACACAATGTTAGTAATTCTTCTCTCAATATTTGATAAAAATTACCTGTAAATGTATCTGAGCATGGGCTTTTATCTTGAGGTTATTCTTAATAATTTTTCAATTTCCTTGCTAATGATTGGCCTGTTTAGACTATTTATTTTCTCCTCATTAAGTTATTGAAGGGTATATGCTTTCAGAAATTAGTCTATTTCTTCTAGATAATCTAACTTAACAGAATATAGTTGTCTATAAGTTCTCAGAATGTCTTGGGTTTCTGGGAGATTTATTGTAATTTCTCTCCCTTCTTTTCTGATCCAATTTATTTGCACTTTCTCTCTCTCTCTCTCTCTCTCTCTCTCTCTCTCTCTTTGGTGTGTGTGTGTGTCTGTGTGTATGTGTGTGTGTGTGTGTGTGTGTGTGTGTGTGTGTGTATGAGTCTTACCCAAAATTTTCCCATCTTGCTTGCTATTTAAAAAAACACCTGGTTTCATTACTGTTTTGTATTGTTTTCTTTGTTCTATATCATTAATTTCTGCTCTGGTTTTTAGTTATTTCTTTTACTTGTATTTTGTTTCCTTTGTTTTTTCCCCGATATTTAATGTGTGCTTTTAAGTTGTTGATTTTATCTTTTTTATTCTTTCATTGTGTAAGCCTGTAATTTCCCATAATTACTGCGTTTGTTTTGTCCCAAAGTTTTTGCTAACTCCTTTCTTCATTATCATTAGTTTCAAGAAATTTCATTATTTCTTATTGTAAATCCTGTTTGATTCAGTTGTTAAAAAACAGCAAGTTGTTAAATCTCAAAATGCTAAAATTTCTCCACATCTTTTTAAAATAAGTCTATCTCTGTGATATTGGCATCTATAATATACTTGGTATGATTCTTAGGTTGTGTTTTTTCTTAATTAGTTATATGTCCATAAATGTGGCATATCCCAGAGAATTAGCATGTACACCAAAAAATGTATATTCATTCTTTTAAAGATGGAAGGCCCTTATATACATTAGTTTCAGCTATTTAATTTTCTCCTTAATACTCTTTTGTCTTTACTGATGTTATATCTAGTGGATCTATTCAGTGGTGAGAGTAGCATGTTGAAATCTACCAGTACGGTCATGTTTCTAGCCATGTGTTTCTCTAGGTTTGTGAGCAAAAATCATTTGATTTTTAATGTCCCAACATTTGGTCCATATATGTTGGTTAGAGTTTTTATTTCTTGTTCTATTGTTCCCCTGTGTCCATTTTTGTCTCTATTTACTTTATTGAAATGGAATGCATTTTGACCTGTTGTAAGCATGGCTGTCCTAGCATTTCTGGTTGTCCTAGCATTTCTGGTTGTTTGTTTTCCAATAACATGTATATTTTTTCCACCTTTTTTGCTCTGATCCTTTGTTTATCCTGAAATTAGTTAGGTGTGTTTCCTGTAACCAGTAAATTTGGGAGATTTGTTCCTAATTTAATCCTCTACTTTGAGTCTTTTGATGGAAGAAATCGGTGCATTGACATTCAAGGAAATTGTTAAAAATAAAAACTGTTGTGCCACTATATTGTGTAGGGTTGTTGATATTCCAACAGTTTATTTTGTTTATGTAAGTGATATGTGAGTAGTTCATTTACAATTGATTTATTACAAATATTGCAAGGTTTTTTGATTTATGTTTATGTCTGGGAAAGTTTATATCTCACCCTCCAAGATAAATGAGATATTTACTGGGTTCTGCAATATAGGTTGAAAATTATTTGATTATGATAATTTGAATATGTAATTTCACTCTTTTATTGCCTGAATAAATTTGAATGGAAAACTTGGGTGACTTATATTCTTTCCTCTATTTTTAAGTATTTTCTTCTTCCTTACTCCCTTACTGCTTAAAAAGTCTATCTCGGGCCGGGAAGGTGGCGCTAGAGGTAAGGTGTCTGCCTTACAAGTGCTAGCCAAGGAACGGACCGCGGTTCGATCCCCCGGCGTCCCATATGGTCCCCCCAAGCCAGGGGCGATTTCTGAGCACATAGCCAGGAGTAACCCCTGAGCGTCAAACGGGTGTGGCCCAAAAAAAGAAAAAAAGTAAAAAAAAAAAAAAAAAGTCTATCTCTCCCTTTAGTTTTTGCCATTGATTTGAGGATCTGTCTCTTTTTCAATACCATACAGTTTTAATTTCTACTGCTTTATAATACAATTAAAATTTGGGAAAATTATATAATCCATTTTATTTTTCCTAAGGACTGCTTTAGTTATTCATGGGCATTTATTGTTCCAAATGAATATAGATAATGTTTGATCCAATTCTTTAAAAATATCATGAGTATCCTTAGAGGGATTGTATTAAGTCTGTAAAATACTTAAGTTGACTCCAGGGTATTTGATTCTCTGTGGCACAATTGTGAAAGGGGTTGATTTTTTTAATGTCTCTTTCTTTTCTTTCATTATTTGTATATAAAAAATGGATCTTTATGTGTTATTTTTGCAGCCTTTCACTTTACTATAAAATCTATTATTTATAGAACATTTTGTAGTCTTTAGGGTTTTCTAAATATAGTATCAAGTCATCTGCAAACACTGATAGTTTGATTTTTCTTTTCCTGTTTGGATGTCCTTGTTATCTTTTTCTTGCATAATTTATATGGCAAGTAGTTCCAATACTATGTAGAATAGAAGTGGTGTTGAGGGGCAAACTTGTTTGGTGCCAGATCTTAGAGGAAAGTGTTTTAGTTATTCTGCCAAGTGTAATATATGCCTAGATTTGTGATAAGTGTCTTGATTATATTGAGAAATGTTCCTTCCATTCTCATCTTGTTTAAATTTTTATCAAAATGAGTATTGAACCTTGTCAGATGTTTTCTCTGCACAGATTGATATGATCATATCATTTTAAATTTTCTTTTTTAGTGATAAAATGTATTATGTGATTGACTTATGTATACTAAACCATCATTGTATCTTTAAAATGAATACTCCTTGGTTATGGTATATGACATTCCTAAAATATAATACAATTCTATTTGTGAGTATTTTGTTGATCTTTGTATTTGTGTTTATTAATGACATAAGCCTGTAATTCTCTTATCTTATGGTACCTATGTCTGTTTTAGTATCAGGGTGAAATAGTTTCATAGAAAATGTTGATAGTATTTCTATTTCAATTGCTTGGAAGATCCTGAAAAGGACTGGCAGTAGGTCCTCCTTAAATATTTGAAAAAATTCACTATTGGATCCATCTGGACAAAGAATTTTGTTTTTCAAAAGTCCATTGAATAACATTTCTATAGGAGTCAAGGATTTATTCATTTCTTCCAGGTTCTCTTGTTTTATGGCATACAGCTTCTCAAAATAATGTCTTATTACCATTTAACTTTCTGTAGTCTCTGTTGCAACATTCCCCTGTTCACTTCTGAATTGGTTTGTTTTAACTTTCTACCTTTCTATTGAATGCTTGCAAATCTATAAATTTTCCTTTTAGAGCTGCTTTTGCTTTGTCCCAGAAATTCTGATAATTCTTGTCTTTATTCTCATGTTTGGAGAATCTTTTAATTTATATTTAAGTTTCCTCTGAACTCTTATTTGTTCAGTGGTAAACAGTTTAATTTTCAAATGGTAATGCTACTTCTCCATTTCTTTTTTTATTCACTTCTATTTTCAGCGCAAATTGTCTGATAAGATAGTTGATACCATTTCTATTCTCTTGATATTATAAACTTATATTTAGTACCCCAATATGTGGTGTATGTTAGAGAATGTTCCATGTACATGAGAGAAGAATATGTATTCAGATTTTGAGTGATAAATAACCATATACATATATATCCCCATATATCCTAATATATCCCGTATATAAATATCCTGTATATCCCATATAAATGCCAAATATTCTACACATAAATATACAATATAAGAACTATATAATATATTATATATCATATTATATAATGTTATTATATTATATAATATTATTATATATTAGTAATATAAAATATAATATGGATATACAATATCCTATATATATAGTCTTTCTTCAAGTCTACTGGAAATTATTAGAGTATTTTTCTGGCACCTAATTGGGAGAATATATAATTGTGAATGTAGTTTCTTCCTGATGTATGTATTTTTTGATCATTGTAAATGACCCTCTCTGTAATTTACAACCTATCTAAGCCTGAAATCTATGTCATCTGATATTATTATGGCCACCCAAGTCTTTTTCAGGGTGCTATTTGCTTGAAGGCTTTTCTTCCATTCTTTACCTTTGTGTCTGTGCTTACTCTGACTATTTAAATATGTTTCTTGCATGCAGTAGAATACTGAATTCCTTTTTTTTTTGATCCATTTTGCCACTTTTTGTACCTTAATTAGTGCAGTAAATCTGTTGATGTTGAAATTATTGTCATAGGATTTTGTACCATCTTTTTTGTATATTTGTGTTATATTTGTGTAGTTTGTCTTGCCTCAATATAGACTTTTTAGTTCTTCCTTTAAGATTGGTTTTGAATCTCTAATATTCTTGAGCTGATGTTTATACACAAAGCTGTGTATAGTTCCTTCAAAACTGAAAGAAAATTTGACTGGGTGAATTATTCTCAGTGAGACATTCATTTTATTGAATGAGGTTTTTTTTACTATAAGTCTTATGAAGTAAAAATTTGAAGGGCAACTTCCTTCATTTTTTAAATTAAAAAGTCAATATGATATATTTAACTAATATATTTACACTAGTCTCAGGTGAAAAACAAAATGATTTAATATTACATATAATATTAAATATTAATATATATTATATTAATACGATTATAAATATATTATATATAATAATATAAATGATATAATAAATTGTATATTATGTTATATATTTATTGATATATTGTATTTATTATATATAATAAATATTAATATATACCTGTAATATACACAATGAGCACCACAGAAAGTTTATGACCTATCTTATCTTCACAATGCTTTTGAAAAAAGGACATTAAATTTTTCCTGTTGCATATATGTTTAGGAACAAACGTGTTCCTGAAATTTGGCAGTCATACTAAGTTCCCTTATTGAATCATTTCCCATTCAGGATAGAGAAATTTCTGGGGTAAGTGGATACATTTGGACTTCTGCTAACTATTTCACATGAGATACAAATTGTGATTCTGATTTTTAAAAATCATGAGGATACCCTAATACATTCACATTTTCTTTGCTGCCACATACCTGTAACATTTCCAAGATAAATTCTCATAATGCCTGACACTAGCCACATACCACAGAACATATAGTTGCACAGGCAAGGTTATGCAGTTCTTTGGTGTTGGTCTTTGTGTAAAGATTCATGCTCATGTTTCCCCATTATGGCCTGCTTCTAGAATACCTGAAAGTAGACTTTAGATTTCTGTGATTTTTACTGGATGTCACACACACACAGATTACCCACAGGCACACGACTGAAAATAAATCAGTAATGAATATGTCAATTTTAGGTAGAGAGCAATAAAACCCTCATTCAATAAAAGCAGAGATCAGTATTATTGATACAAGGCAGACCTGGGAGGGGAGATGGGCCTGGCACTGAATTTCTCATGGTAATTGAATTTAATGCAGTTACTATGTCAACAGTCCTAAAATACTCCAAATAGATAAAGACTGAAACCACTTTGTAGAAGCAGAAACTGAAACCTCATAAGACTAAGTGATGCCAGGCCCAGCTGAGAGAGAGCTGGACCCATTCTATAGAGAAAAAAACTATAGCATGGTAATAATAACTCTGAAAAGAATGTGAAAAGGGCCGCCAAATATTCAAAGATTTTTCCTTTATTTTGTCTAGGGAATCCATGCAATAGACTTATGAACAATGAAAATCTCTAGCCAAGGCTATTATAGGGGAAACCCCTGTAAAACTAGGTTTGCAGAAGCAGTGCAGATGCATTCTGTATACTTCATACCTCACTTGGGATGTACGATTCTTTCTTTTATATCTTAGATTTTCTCCTCTCCATAGTGCTTCACAATCTCACAATCTCTCTACAATCTATTTCTCTCTTGTTATCTAAAAACACTAATTATTTCACTATCCTTCTCTGAAATTCTTCTCTGTGGTAGTTATGATGAACCTGAGAACCTAGACAGTGGTCAGACTTTTATTTTTCTTATAAAGAGAAATCTCTCACTCTAGTATGTGGTTCTAGCTCTCCAGTAGAATAGTAAAAATTAAGTGGCAGTTCATATAGATTAAATGGACCTCAAGTACAGATTATCAAAAGCCTTGTGTGAATACAGGTATCCTTTAATAAATCTGGTCCTGGTACTACTGTTAGATTTTAATAGCTATGACCTTAGACCCTGTACTTCCCCAGGGTGACTGAAGTGAAGCAAGCAGGAGAATGTGTTCTCCATCTCTCTCATTCTCTCTGCCTCCTTCGATATCCATCTATCTCAAGAACATAAATTGAAGAGGCATTCAGGAAATCAAATTTATATATTATTATTTTTGCCAAGATCATATGGCAGTCTTAGGAGTAAGACTGATCCAAAGGTAAATCCAAACCAGAATATTTGCACCAATGTTCTGAGCAAGTTATTTGTCAACAGTAAATCCCATTATCCTCATTTGCAAAGTGGGTTCATTGGTACTTATAGGGTTTTATTAAAAAGAAAAGTACACTCTTTTCTCTGACTCATTTCACACATCATACTGTTGATATATATCCATGTATAAGTAAATTTCATGGGCAGTTTCCCTAACAGCTTCATAGTATTCCACTGTGTATATGTGGTATGGTTTCTTTATCCACTTCTCTGTTCTCTGGTACTTAGGTTGCTTCCAGATTCCAACTGTTGTGAATGTATGACAATTATAGTAGTTATGAATTGTGTTTTGGGTCCTCTAGAATTATTCCCAGGAGTGGTATTGCTGGGTCACCTGGAAGCTCAATTTCTATTTTTGAGGAATGCTCATATTTTCCAAAAGGACTGGACCAGTTGACATTGTCACCAGAAGTAAACGAGAGTCTCTTTTTTTACTGCATTCATTCCAAGCCTGTTTGCTCTTGTTCCTTTTGATAATATGCCAGTCTCTGTAAATGAGATAGTACCTCATTGTTGTTTGGGTTTTCATCTGCCTGATTACTTATGTGGAACAGTTTTTCATGTGCTTCTTAGTCATTTGTATTTCTTCTTTGAAGATTTTTCTGTTCATCTTTTCTAACCATTTTTGATGGTTTTTATTTTTTTGCCAAGCTTGAGCAGTGTATCATATATCTTAGATATTAACCCCTTATCTAATGGATATTAGGTGAATAGTTTTTCCCAATATATGGGCAAGCTTATGCCCTGGTCATCATTTTCTATTTCCTTTGAGGTACAAAAGCTTTGGTTTTTTGCTTTGTTTTGTTTTGTTTTTGGCTTTTTGGACCACACCCTATGATGCTATGATGATCAGGGATTATTCCTGATACGTGCTCAGAAATTGCCCCTGGACCGGGGGACACCGGAGATTGACAATGATAGGAGGAAATAATCATTTTGGACAAGAACTGGGTGCTGGGGTGCTGAAAAGAGATAAAGTGATATGAATGTTACCCCTTCAGGAATAATATTGCAAACCAAAGTATCTTAAAAAAAGGAAGATAAAAAGAGAGAGAAGAAAAATGTCTCCATAAGGGGGGAGGACAAGAGATAAACTAGGGACATTGGTGGCAGATAATATACATCAGAAAGATATATGTGTTGGACATTGTATAATTGAAACTCAATTTTGAACAACTTTGTAACACAGTATTTCACAATGATTTAAATAAAAAGTGTTAAAAATAAATGAACAAAGGTATACCCCTTGCCTATTAAATCAGACATGTTTACTTTTAAGTATTACCCTCTACTCCATATAACAGTTAACATATGGATGTGTGTTTCATAGACATTTAGACTATAGGAAATCAGAAGAGCCTGATCAAGAAAAGAACATATAGTTGGCATAGCAGAAAATAGTATACTTTTCCAAAGACCCACACTTTCTCCTCCAGATATATGAAGAAAGATACTTTTTGGTACACACCCATCAGAGTTCAGAAATGGTATACTCATTTGTAATTATCAGATAAGTCAGTTCAGGTATTTAGGTGAGAAATTTGCATAATTTTATAAAAGAATAAACTGGAATACACTGATGGCAGAAGATATTAGTTACAGAAGATAGATTCAGTCCAAAGGTCGTTATCTCATGAAATCAACAACTCCATGCTTCAACATAGAGCTTCAGAATCCATAACTGTCCCTGAACATAAGTTAGATAATTGCTATTTTTATATCCCTTACTATAGTGATCCTGATAACTCTGCCTTGCCCTTGAACTTCACCAGGCATTTCCCTGGTGCCAGGCATAGAAAAGTTGGCCCATGAATATTTCCTGACACACACTTTAATGTGTCCTCTCTCAACCTCAGGATCTGGGGAATTAGTATGAGAGTGGAACTGCTCTAATGCTGGATCTCATTTTTTTCCCAGCAAATGGCAGGTGGTGATTATACTTCATCTTCTGTTCCCTTAGAAAAGGTGAGTTTTCCTTCTGATGCTTATTAACTTCAAACCATATAATTACTTCTATATAGTTGAATCTGTTTGAATTGCCATAACTTCCTCTATCAGTTTTGGAGGGTTTTTTTTTTATTTAAACACCTTGATTACATACATGATTGTGTTTGGGTTTCAGTCATGTAAAGAACACCACCCATCACCAGTGCAACATTCCCATCACCAATGTCCCAAGTCTCCCTCCTCCCCACCCGACCCCTGCCTGTACTCTAAACAGCCTCTCCATTTCCCTCATACATTCTCATTATTAGGACAGTTCAAAATGTAGTTATTTCTCTAACTAAACTCATCACTATTTGTGGTGAGCTTCCTGAGGTGAGCTGGAACTTCCAGCTCTTTTCTCTTTTGTGTCTGAAAATTATTATTGCAAGAATGTCTTTCATTTTTTTCAAAACCCATAGATGAGTGAGACCATTCTGTGTTTTTCTCTCTCTCTCTCTGACTTATTTCACAAAGCATAATAGATTCCATGTACATCCATGTATAGGAAAATTTCATGACTTCATCTCTCCTAATAGCTGCATAATATTTCATTGTGTATATGTACCACAGTTTCTTTAGCCATTCGTCTGTTGAAGGGCATCTTGGTTGTTTCCAGAGTCTTGCTATGGTAAATAGTGCTGCAATGAATATAGGTGTAAGGAAGGGGTTTTTGTATTGTATTTTTGTGTAGTGATATAGCTGGATTGTATGGGAGCTCGATTTCCAGTTTTTGGAGGAATCTCCATATTGCTTTCCATAAAGGTTGAACTAGACAGCATTCCCACCAGTAAGAGTTCCTTTCTCTCCACATCCCCGCCAACACTGTTTATTCTCATTATTTGTGATGTATGCCATTCTCTGTGGCATGAGGTGGTATCTCATCGTTGTTTTGATTTGCATCTCCCTGATGATTAGTGATGTGGAGCATTTTTTCATGTGTCTTTTGGCCATTTGTATTTCTTCTTTGTCAAAGTGTCTGTTCATTTCTTCTCCCCATTTTTTGATGGGATTAGATGTTTTTTTCTTGTAAAGTTCTGTCCATGCCTTGTATATTTTGGAGATTAGCCCCTTATCTGATGGGTATTTGGTGAATAGTTTCTCCCACTCAGTGGGTGGCTCTTGTATTCTGGGCACTATTTCCTTTGAGGTGCAGAAGCTTCTCAGCTTAATATATTCCCATCTGTTAATCTCTGCTTTCACTTGCTTGGAGAGTGCAGTTTTCTCCTTGAAGATGCCTGTAATGTCCTGGAGTGTTTTGCCTATGTGCTGTTCTATATATCTTATGGTTTTGGGGCTGATATCAAGGTCTTTAATCCATTTGGATTTTACCTTTGTACATGATGTTAGCTGGGGGTCTAAGTTCAATTTTTTGCAAGTGGCTATCCAATTGTGCCAACACCACTTGTTGAAGAGGCTTTCCCTGCTCCATTTAGGATTTCCTGCTCCTTTATCAAAAATTAGGTGATTAATGACACAGCTAATAGAACTAGAAAGTGCTCAACAAAAGGACCCAAAAATAAGAAGACAGAAGGAAATAACAAAGCTGAGAGCAGAAATCAATGAAGTGGAAACCCAAAAAATAATCCGAAAGATCAACGAAAGCAGAAGTTGGTTCTTTGAAAAAATAAACAAGATTGATAGACCACTGGCAAACCTAACAAAGAAAGAGAGAGAAACTTGATAACTCATATTAGGAATGAAAAATGAGAGATCACTACTGATATGACAGAGATTCAAAGGGTAATCAGAAACTACTTTGAGAAACTCTACGCCACTAAAAATGAGAACCTGGAAGAAATGGATAAATTCTTGGACTCTTATAATCTTCCACGGTTGAATGAAGAGGATGTAGCAGTTTTGGAGTTTTAAGATATTGACAGCTCCAATTAAGTGTAATTAGAAAAGATTAAAATTATTCATCAGACAAGTCTTATTGTACATAAATCCTATGCTCTCTTTACTTCCTCGATCTTCATTTGAGTGTAGCTAGAAGGCAAACTCACTTTGGTGTGTCCTCTTTTAGATTTATTTTACCCAAAGGTTTCCATAGAAAAGAGGACAATTGCTTCTTACAAGAGAGACTTTGTCTTGATAGGCATTTTATTGGTTTGGGTAGCTGAGAATAGAAAGAGGCTGAAAAGGAAAGTGTGTGCATTGATGTGTGTGTGTGTGTGTGTGTGATCTGAAAAATATGTCATTAAAAAGGGAAGGAAGGAAAACTATAATCCCATAGCAAGGACTAAAGATAACTAGGTATAGGGTATCTCACTCCCCAGCACATTATCATGCTTTTATTTAACTAACATTATGACAGTGAGGATTTTTAGAAATTGGCAGTGGGACTGCTCTGGTGTTCATTAATTAGCATCTTGAAATTTCACTACTTTGATAAATAGTTGATTTTTCCCCTCAAATGTCTTTACTTGTCATCTCAGTGTAAAATGAATCTTAAAAGTTAGAATTAGGCAGAGGAAGAATAAAGAAGGGGTTAAACACAGAAATCTTGAACCTAAGGCCTATAAAATCCTAATATCTGGGAGATGTAATGTGGCTTGGGAATAATCCAGTTTGGCCTGGGAGAGTCTGCATACACTGGGTTTGTATCAATCACACTTCCTATTTGGCGATTTTTGGGCCCTGCTTAGTCTTCAAGGAACTATTAAATGCTTAGAGATAATTTTTATGTCATTCTCCTAGTTAATCTATCCTCAGAATTCCATTTTATGGAGAAAGGTAAAAAATTATATAACAAGTATTCAGTTCAAAAGGCTAGTCTGTACTATTTAACCACAGTTCTCAGAGTGCTACTAGTTCTTAGGTATAGAACAATCTAGCACAGTGGTTATAACCAGTGGTCATGTTGCAGGCAGGAAAATAAGGGAGGCTTAGTAATGCTTGTTGGAAAAAGTGTCTGAAACCTAAACCATATTGAAAGCATGGAAGCCGTTGACACAAAAGACTCATCTTAAGAACCCAGGAAAGCAATGAATGCAGAATTCCAGGCCAGGAACATGGAGGCTTCCTGGAAGGAAAGGTGGCAAACCTCCTGAAAAAAGATTCTGCATCAGCAGGTAAAAGCCATATATATATATATATATATATATTAAAGAGACCATCAACTGCTCCCAATTTTCCTTCTTGGAAACTACTGATGGGGTGGGATAGTTTAGGAAAATTATGAAATAAAAAAATGAAATAACTTGGAAGATGAAGATGTATGCCTATGCATGCCACCTGCATCTCCCCTCTCATTACCTATTCTTTCATACTTTAACATCAATTTCCCCATTCTAGGGAAATGGTCGGCACATCTCTGATTTGGATGTGTGCTGCCTTTTTCCATTCTGGAAAATGCTATATTCCCTTTAAGCTTGCTTTACCTCACTATTAAACCTATTCTGAAATTAGTTTCTATGAGAAAAAGGTGACAGACCCTAAGAACTGAGATGTGATTTAGGACTGAATTTTATTTTTTGCAAAGAGCAACTCTGAATTGCAGTCTATATCTATGACTCCTCAAACAACTGAGTGTCAGGGATATTTTTTATGCCATGAAGAACAAGTAGACTTCAGGAAGTTTTGGAGATGCCTCCTGTTGCTGGCAGGACATAAGCATCTGTGCCATTCAGGGGTCCTCAGAGACTTATATCAGTATTTAATGTCCCAATTATGCCCCTATATGACCAAGGTATGTGGAGAGAGAATCAGCAGATTTTCTTCTAAGGCTGAAAATTCTCTATTTACTACTTCTCATAAGCTATATGGAACCCTACTAGTTTACTAGTGGGGAATTGAATTAAAACTACTCTTCCACAGACCAGTATGAATATAGCGCTCAATCCATAGGTTTTGAAATGTTGTAGAATGCTGAACTTTCCATAGCTTTTTGACTAATAGGCTCAGAACATCAAAATAAGAACTCTGAGGAGCAGAGTTAGAAGTATCTAAGAGATAGAAGTATCCAGCACAGGGCTGGAGTAATACTCAGTGGGAAGGGCATTTGCCTTGCATGCAGCCAACCCAGACCAACCTGGGTTCAATCCCCAGCATGGTATATGGTTCCTTGATCCTGCATGAGAGAATTATGAGTGAAGAATCAGGAGTAACCTCTGAGTGCTGCTGGTTGTGGCCCCAAAACAAACAAAAATGTGTCCAACACAAGGCAAATTATCCACAGAGGAACACCATGTAAAAGAATACACCTCAGTTTCCCCATTCCAACTACGTGAGCAGCATCATTTTAGTGTCCCCATGCTTTACTTTTTATATTTCTGTAAATTCCTGGCTCTTTATAATGAATGGCATTTGAACAATTCCCCCAAAATTTTATATTCTGTCCTGTATCTTAGACATACCAGAGACTAGAAGATAATGTGCAACACCTAAGGCAAGTGGCCAAGTAGATAAGTCAAAAAGTTCTAAAGTAGCCAGACCATTCTGTAAAGTTCTAGCTCTCGCTGTAATATTCTTGTCACTTGACAAGGAACACAAAGACCGAGTTTTCTTAGCAAAGCACATATATACTAAAACCTATACACATAATGATCCATACCTAGTGGCCAAGCTCCCCCACTGGCTAAAGAGTCTCTTTTTCTTCTACTTTCCAATAAACTTTTCTAACTCCTAAGTTTGAGAGCCATCAGTAGTGAGTAATATGTTTAATAATATCTTTATTTAAATACCATGATTCTAAACATGTTTGTAGTTAGGTTTCAGTCATAAAAACATACACCCCCCCCTTCACCAGTGTAACCTTTCCACCACCAATGCCCCCATCTCTCTCCTCTCCCACTCCCTGCCTATCTTCAAGACAGGCATATTACTTTCTTACGCCCTATCATTGTCATAGTTACACTACCATGATAGTATCATGTTAGTACACTAACTAACAACTAACTGCATTCACCACTCTTTGTGGTAAGCTTTATAGAGAGGGTAGTCCTTCCAGCCCTCTTCTCTCTTGTCTCTGGGTATTATTACACTAATGTCTTTTATTTTTCTTAAATTCTATAGATGAGTTAGACTATTCTGTGTTTATCTCTCTCTGACTTATTTCACTCAGCACAATGGTTTCCATGTCCATCAATGTATAAGAAAATTTTTATGACTTATTTTTTCATGGCAGCATCATAGTATTCCATTATGTATCTGTACCACAGTTTCTTTAGCCACTCATCTGTTGTTGGGCATATGGGTACATTATTAAAAATATTGAAGAAAGGAGTCAAAGTAATAGCACAGCAGTTAGGGTATTTGCCTTCCTCACAGCTGACCTGGGTTTGATACCTGGCATCCCATATTGTACCTGAGCCTGCCATGAGTGATTTTGAGTGCAGTGTCAGAAGCAATCCCTGAGTACCACAGGGTGTAATCCAAAATAAAAAAATCAAAGAACCAGGATGAACACAGAAACCATCAGCTCTCTTTTATCACTGACATAAGACAGAATCTACTTTCCTTGACAGAAAGCCCCCTTTTAAGGATGAAACAGTTTCCAGTGAAGGTGATTCAGGAGAGGGGGGAGCAGAAGGCAGCAGGCAGTATTATTAGATTAGCACAGTGAGTAGTATGCCGGGTTTCCTTCTGTCATCATTCAATGAGATGCTACCTGTCTATTAATACCTCAGCTATACTCCCTAGATAGCAGAGAACCTGCCATTCTCATCTGAAAACACTGATGTGCTATAGTTTCAGGGAAGTCTGCAGTTCTGCTGTTACAGTGTATCTGTTCTTATTTTTCTCATCATACTGCTCTTTTGGTGTTCTCTTGCCCATGCTATGTTAGACCACATGATATGCACCCACAATAGACACAGGCAGGTACACATCCATGCATCCACACAGCAAAGACATGTACCCACAAGTAAATAATTAATTTATTCAGACACACACAGATACATACACAACACACCCACAGCAAGACACATATGCATGACCATATATTCACATATATATATTCACATACATATTCACATATGCACAGGCAACATAAACATTCTTGCCACTCTGGTATTCTAGCACAGGACCTAGGTCAGCAGCACAGTTGACAGCTCCTCTGGCTCCATTCGATTCACTGTGTAAGGAAACAAACACTGGTGTGTTAGCATTTTTTCAGTCATATCCAGGAAAGCAAGGATAACCTTGAAGAAATTAATAAGGTGAACTTGTGGTTCACAGATACTAAGGAAGCTCCTCTAGTTTCCACTAGGAGTCAATTCATCTCTACAGGCCTCCCTCTTGTCCAGGATGCATTTCAAATCAGACCTCTGGTTCAGAAGGTTGCAACCTGCATCAGAGAGCCAGAGGCAACCAGCCCTAACCTGAAGTCTAGTGCTAAATGAAGTCTCATTCCCCCATTCAAGACTCTGGAAATTACATTGTGAGTCTATTTAGGTATTTTCTCTTCTCTCATTCATTTTGCTTACAGAAGAAAGGAGCACGAGGGCCTGAAACTTTGCATTACCACAGGTTAAATGCACTCAACCTGATCCAATTGGTGCACATAGCAGCCCAAAATGCAT
The DNA here is from genome assembly GCF_024139225.1 of Suncus etruscus. NCBI lineage: Eukaryota > Metazoa > Chordata > Mammalia > Eulipotyphla > Soricidae > Suncus > Suncus etruscus. The sequence continues at coordinate 89,352,750 of NC_064850.1, read as the reverse complement.
CCCATCACTAGTTTGAAGATTTAAAACAAAGCTGCTTGAAAATTCACGGATAAACCAGCCTTGCAGTTGATCTCACTGGAATATTTTTGAAACTGGAGTGGGGTGGGGTGGGAAGAAATGCCCCTCTTCTGAAGCCCTGGGGCTGCACACACAGTTCTGCTCTCCAATGGCCTCCAGGCAATGGCTCAGATTCATTACCTTTCCACCCATCTTTGTGGAGACCCTTAAATACCAAACACTACTGTTTGGTAGTATGCTACTACCATGCTATGCTACCATGCTACTATGCTACTACTATGCTGTTTCTGTGGCTGATATATGCAGGCAACTCTGAAAATAAGCCAGGCCACCTCCATGGCGATTCTGGCAACCAGTCCCTGGAAGCCATGCCCATGAATCAGAGCCTGACACTTTGTCTGTGTAAGCAACCAAACCATAACTTTTATAACTATCAAAATAGAGGCCAAACTATCAGCAAAAACTCATGGATATACATGATTCACAGCTGGTCACACTATAGTCCTTTAGAGGGCCCCTATAAACTACTGCTATTGCCATATGAATTCATTAGTAGAGCACAAAACATCCTCACATTTTTAGATCCCATATTTTTAATTGTGATTTCCCAATAGTAGTACACAAAATATGAAGTAAATTATTCCTTCTTGCCAAGAACTTCAGAGAATTTTATAAACTAATGACCAGTTTGGGGAGAACTTTATATTCAGGGTAGAATAATGAATGCAGCAATAACTCTCTAAATCACAGTCTAAAATAAGGAAATTATATTTTAAAAATAAAGTAAAACAAAATTGCTTATCAACAAGCCAGCAAGAGTTGTACATTTTTCTTCCTTGCTTTTGTCCTATGGTATCTATAGTCAGCTGTTGCTTCAAAGCCAACATGAAGCATTAACACCACAAACAAAGGATCAGTTTTGGTTACTAATAGGATTAGCTTTAAAATTTAAAGGTGAGATATTTTGTCATTCTCTTTGTCTCTCCATATCTCTCTATCTTTCTCTGTTCCTCATATATATATATATATATATATATATATATATATATATATATATATATATATATACACACACACACACACACACACACACACACACATATTCACACACACAAATACACATACTGAAACACACTGGCCCCTGTAAATCCTAATGTAGCGTGAAAACAAAAGGCTTTCTCTAGCCTTACATGCAAATTACTGTGGTTGGGTTGCTGCAAAGATGTGAGCTGAGAAAATAATAGTTCTGTTACAAAGTTGATGAACAAAGTGATAGGTTAAAATTATTAGCACCACAGAAGACAATCTGGTTAGGAATCTAATTTAGTCTCCAACTATCTCTTTCTTGTCTTCAATATATGCTAGAAAATACCTTTAAGAGTTAGGCCCCTCTCAGATATCCCTAGCTCCAACCCAGAGAAATCCTCCTAAATTGATGTAGCTTGAAAGAGACCACTGAACTAGAATGAACTTTCCCAAGGAAACTAAGCTTCCTCTATAAACCCACCCCTGCCTTCACTCTCATGAGTGTGCCATTCTTTGTTAGGCTTCAAAAAGCCTTAGTTGGGCTGTGGTAGCAATATTGAGTGAACACTCAGCTCTGAAGGTGAGAAAACCAGAAGGAGTACCATCCGAGAAGGCCTTTCTAGCCTCCATTAGGCATCATTACTCCAGAGAGATGAATGTTGCTACAGCCTTGTTTTAATGGAATATCAGGAGTACAAGTTTGATATGTCTTTTGGGGCAAACTCTATGCAGTCTCCTCAGATGACTTTAGGTGCCCACTGGTCAATTTGAATGGCATTCACTCATTCTTACCATATCTAAGTCATTCAGGCCATCTGAAATTATTTTTCATTCATTTTTTTTCATAATAAAAGAATACAGTCTGCTTTGCTTTACAGAATATTTTACAACTTCACTGAACTCCTGTCCCTACCTCCTTTCCTATCAGGTCCAAAAAGAACATCATATTATGAATCTTCCCTGAAATGAAGGTTAAAGAGGCATGTCCATATTTTTTTTTTTGAGAATAATCCCCAAGTACAGCCTGGGCAGAAGGAAAGTGCCCTTTTGGTAATACTGACCAGGAAAGCCTCTCTGCTTTTGTAGAGGCTTTTGTAGATCATTTGACATTTCTTTTTTAATCTTTTTTTTTTTTTGGTTTTTGGACCACACCTGTTGACACTCAGGGGTTACTCCTGGCTATGCACTCCAAAATAGCTCCTGGATTGGGGGACCATATGAGACTCCGGGGGATCGAACTACAGGATAAAACCATTATCGATTATCTTTGCATGGGCAAAGCAGAGATGCCTTACCGCTTGTGCCACTGCTATGTCCCCATTAGACATTTCTTGTCATTGCTGTATTTTACAAAAGTGCTCTTACATATGAAGAGTCTAGAAAAAAGAGAGAAATATATATGTATATATTATATATTACTATATACATTATATATTATATATTTTTATATATCTTTCTCTCTTTCTCTAGAAATATATATAATATGACTGAAATCTGCTGGAACTCAGATACCAGCACCCCTATCTGCCTCTCTTCTGTACTGTGCTCCATTTTCGACCTGACTTTATACTGTGTGTGGCTCATCTGTGGACGGCTTGCATTCCCTGGTGACTTCCCTGGAGCTGAGCTTACATGCCCAGAATGGGGAAGCCACTGAATTCTGCTGGAACTCAGATGCCAGCACCCCTATCTGCCTGTCTTCTGTGCTGTGCTCCATTTTCGGCCTGATTTCAACCTGTGCATGGCTCATCTGCAGATGGGTCGCCTTCCCTGGAGCCTTTCCTGGAGGTGAGTTTACAAGCCCAGAAAGGGGGGAGTCAGCTAAACTTCCCGGCCATGCACATCATTTCGCCAATGAATAAAACCACAAGACATAGAAAAACCCACAATACAAGTGTGACAATGGGGAAACAACGCAGACCAGCGCCAGACATAGAGAATGACGATGGCAACTCTGATGACTTGAACATGACCAACCAACTAGTCAGTCTCTCAGATAAGGAGTTTAGAGTTGCAATATGGAAGATGTTTAAAGAACTCAAAGTATAAAAGAGAACACTAATAAGAATGTAGAGAATATGAAGATAGAAATCAGAAAACTCCAAACTGAAATTTCAGGTCAAATAACAGGTCAGAAAAGCTCAGTAGATGAATTGAAGAAAAACAGGGTTGAGCTTTCCCACGGGTTAACAGCAGCTGAGGATAGAATTAGTACACTGGAAGATGAGATAAATAACAATTCCATACAGCAGAAGAAATTGAAAAAAGCCTTAAAGCAAATGATCAAACAATGGAAAAATTACTCAAAGAATGAGAACAGATGAAAATAGTAGTCTATGATAAGCTCAACAGAAGAATCATTGGAGTCCCAGAGACCCAGGAAGAAAATCCCCAGGAAGAATCAATGGTCGAGAACATCATTAAAGAGAAACTACCAGAGCTAAAGAATACATGTGATCAAATCCGGCATGCCCGAAGAATACCAACTAAAAGAAACCCCAGAAAAAACACCCCAAGACACATCATAGACACAATGATGAATCCCACAGATAGAGACAGAATTCTGAAAGCAGCAAGATTGAAAGAAGAAATTACATTCAAGGGAACATCCTTGAGATTTACTAAAGAGCTGTCACCGGAAACATTTAAGGCCAGAAGGCAGTGGTGCAACATAGTGACAAAACTCAATGAAATAAATGCTTCACCTAGAATTCTGCACCCAGCAAAACTCACTTTCAGGTTTGAAGGAACAATACATGGTTTCACAGACAAACAACAACTCAGAAACTTTACAGACTCAAAACCATTCTTAAAAGAAAAACTGAGTGGCCTACTTTGAGACAAGACTGACCAACAGACACACCAAACTTCGATATAAAGATGGCACTAACTCCCAGGACAATTTTTTTCTCAATGTCAATGGACTAAATGCACCAGTAAAGAGACACAGAGTGGCTAAATGGATCAAAAAACTCAATCCAACCTTCTGCTGCCTACAAGAAACGCACCTGAATAGTCAAACAAACATACACTCAAAATAAAAGGCTGGGGGAAAATAATCCAAGCAATCAACACCCAAAAAAAGCTGGAGTGGCCATACTAATATCAGATGATGCAAACTTTATACTTAGGAAAGTTCTAAAGGACAAGATGGATATTTTGTATTAATCAAGGGATATGTACAGCAGGAAGAAATCACTCTCCTAAACATATATATACCAAATGAGGGGCCAGCAAAATATTTAATAAAATTGTTGAAAAATCTGGAAAATAATATCAATAACAACACAATAATTGTGGGAGAACTCAACACGGCATTGCCAACACTTGACAGGTCTACCAGACTGAAACCTAGCAAGAATATACTAGACCTGAACAGAGAAATGGAAGAAAGAGGCCTAATAGATATATACAGGACACTTCACCCCCAGAAGCCTGGATGCACATTCTTCTCTAATGTACATGGGACATTCTCCAGGATAGACTACATGCTAGCACATAAAACATACCCCCATAATATCAAGAGAATAGAAATTTTGCAGGCTATCTTCGCTGACCACAAGGCACTGAAATTATATGTGAACTACAAAGGGACACAGAAGAAAAACTTTAATACCTGGAAATTAAACAGCCTAATACTTAATAACCAGTGGGTCCAAGAGGAAATGAAAACCTTCCTAAAGACAAATAACAATGGAGACAAAAACTATCAGAACCTATGGGACACAGTAAAAGTGGTACTGAGAAGAAAATGTATAGCTTTGCAAGCACACATCAGGAAAGAAGAAGGGGCATACCTGAATAGCTTAATGACGCAGCTCATAGAATTAAAAAGTGCTCAACAAAAGGACCCAAAAATAGGGAGGCAGAAGGAAATAACAAAAATGAGAAATCAATGAATTGGAAACCCGAAAAGCAATCCAAAAGATCAACAAAAGCAGAAGTTGGTTCTTTGAAAAAATAAACAAGATTGATAGACCACTGGCAAGACTAACAAAGAAAGAGAGAGAAACTTGATAACTCGTAATAGGAATTAAAAAGGAGAGATCACTACTGATATGGTAGAGATTAAAAGGATAATCAGAACCTACTTTGAGAAATTCTATGCCACTAAAAATGAAAACCTGGAAGAAATAGATAAATTCTTGGACTCTTCTAATCTTCCACGGTTGAATGAAGAGGATGTAGCATATCAAAACACACCCATCACTATTGAGGAAATTAAGACAGTAATTAGATGTCTAACAGAAAACAAAAACCCAGGCCCAGATATATTTACTAATGAATTCTTTCAAACATTTCAAGAGGAAATCCTACCAATCCTGGCAAGACTCTTTTATGAAATAAAAAAAACAGGATCACTTCCAAATTGATTTTATGAAGCCAACATCACCTTGATAACTAAACCAGACAGATATGCTACCAAAAAAGAAAATTACAGACCAATATTGCTGATGAAAGCAGATGCAAAGATCCTCAACAAAATCCTGGCAAATAGGATTCAATGCCTCATTAAGAATATCATCCACTATGATCAAGTAGGTTTCATCCCAGGAATGCAAGGCTGGTTTAATATCCATAAATTTATCAACATAATACACAACATCAACAACAAGAAAAATAAAAATCACATGATATATCAATAGATGCAGAGAAAGCATTTGATAATGTCCAACAACCATTCTTGATCAAAATTCTCAGCAAGATGGGAATAAAAGGAACCTTTCTCAATATAGTTAAGGCCATCTACCACAAGCCAGAGACAAATATTATCCTCAATGGAGAAAAACTAAAAGCCTTTTCTCTAAATTCTGGCACAAGTCAAGGCTTACCTCTCTCACCACTCCTATTCAACATAGCACTGGAAGTACTTGCTATAGCGATTAGGCAAGAAAAAGATACCAAGGGAATCCAGATAGAAAAGGAAAAAGTCAAGCTCTCACTGTTTGCAGATGACATGATACTCTACTTAGAAAACCCTAAATTCTCTACAAAAAAGCTTCTAGAAACAATAGACTCATATAACAAGGTGGCAGGCTAAAAAATTAACAAACAAAAATCAATGTCCTTTCTATACACCAATAGTAATAAGGAAGAAATGGACATTAAGAAAACAACCCCATTCATAATAGTGCCACACAAACTCAAATATCTTGGAATCAACTTGACTAAAAATGTGAAGGACCTATACAAAAAAACTATAAAACTCTGCTGAAAGAAATAAGAGAGGACACACAGAAATGGAAGCACATACCCTGCTCATGGATTGGCAGGATTAACATCATTAAAATGGCAATACTCCACAAAGCATTGTACAGATTTAATGTGATCCCTCTAAAGATACCCATGACATTCTTCAATGAAGTGGATCAGACACTTTTGAAATTCATTTGGAAAAATAATCACCCTCGAATAGCTAAAGCAATCATTTGGAAAAAGAATATGGGAGGAATTACTTTCTCCAACTTTAAACTGTACTACAAAGCAATAGTTATCAAAACAGCATGGTATTGAAATAAAGACAGGCCCTCAGATCAGTGGAATAAGCTTGAATACTCAGAGAATGTTCCCCAAACATTCAGTCACCTAATATTTGATAAAGGAGCAAGAAATCCTAAATGGAGCAAAAAAAGACTCTTCAACATTTGGTGTTGGCACAACTGGCTAGCCACTTGCAAAAAAAAATGAACTTAGACCCCCACCTAACATCATGTACGAAGGTTAAATTCAAATGGATGAAAGACCTCAATATCAGACCCGAAATGATAAGATATATAGAACAACACTTAGGTAAAACACTCCAGGGCATTGAGACTAAAGGCATCTTCAAGGAGAAAACTGCACTCTCCAAGTAAGTGAAAGAAGAGATTAACAGATGGGAATATATTAAACTGAGAAGCTTCTGCACCTCAAAAGAAATAGCGCCCAGGATATAAGAGCCCCCCACTGAGTGGGAGAAACTATTCACCCAATACCCATCAGACAAGGGGCTAATCTACAAAATATTCAAGCCACTGACAGAAATTTACAAGAAAAAAAACATCTAATCCTATCAAAAAATGGGGAGAAGAAATGGACAGACACTTTGACAAAGAAGAAATACAGGGCTGGAGAGATAGCATGGAGGTAAGGCATTTGCCTTTCATGCAGGAGGTCATCCGTTCGAATCCCGGCGTCCCATATGGTCCCCCGTGCCTGCCAGGAGCAATTTCTGAGCATGGAGCCAGGAATAACCCCTGAGCACTGCCGGGTGTGACCCAAAAAACCACAAAAAAAAAAAAAAAGAAAGAAAAGAAAAAGAAGAAATACAAATGGTCAAAAGACACATGAAAAAATGCTTCACATCACTAATCATCAGGGAGATGCAAATCAAAACTACTATGAGGTACCACCTCACACCCCAGAGATTGGCACACATCACAAAGAATGAGAACAAGCAGTGTTGACGGAGATGTGGAGAGAAAGGAACTCTTATCCACTGCTGGTGGGAATGCCGTCTAGTTCAACCTTTATGGAAAGTGATATGGAGATTCCTCCAAAAAACTGGAAATCGAGCTCCCATACAATCCAGCTATACCACTCCTAGGAATATACCTTAGGGACACAAAAATACAATACAAAAATCGCTTCCTTACACCTATATTCATTGCAGCACTATTTACCATAGCAAGACTTTGGAAACAGCCAAGATACCCTTCAACAGGTGAATGGCTAAAGAAACTGTGGTACATATACACAATGGAATATTATGCAGCTGTTATGAGAGATGAAGTCATGAAATTTTCCTATAATGGATGTACATGGAATCTATTATGCTGAGTGAAATAAGTCAGAGAGGGAGAGAAAGATACAGAATGGTCTCAATCATCTATGTGTTTTAAGAAAAATGAAAAACATTCTTGCAATTATAATTTTCAGACACAAAAGAAAAAGAGCTGGAAGTTACAGCTCACCTCATGAAGCTCACCACAAACAGGCACGAGTTTAGTTGGAGACATAACTACTTTTTGAACTATCCTAAAAATGAAAATGTATGAGGGAAATGGAAAGCTTGCTTAGAGTACAGGTGGGGGTTGGGTGGGGAGGATGAAGATTTGGGACATTGGTGATGGGAATGTTGCACTGGTGATGGGTGGTGTTCTTTACATGACTGAAACCCAAACACAATCATGTATGTAATAAAGTTGGTTAAATAAAAAAAGAAAAACGGAGAAAAAAGAAATATATATAATACATTATAATATTATAATAGTATATATTGATATATATTAATTAATATATAGTTGTATATCAATATATTAATATTTATTAATATACTAATATAATATTATCATAACATAATATATATAAATATTATATATATAAAATGCAAGGGTAATCAGAATATATTATTAGGAAACACTGGAGCTGCTGTTAGGCAAACAACTACCTCCATAATAATAGAAAATATTTTAAATAATACTAGAAGTCAACAACTAAATTAAGAATTTTAAGTTAGGGCCCGGAGAGATAGCACAGCGTTGTTTGCCTTGCAAACAGCCGATCTAGAACCTAAGGTGGTTGGTTCGAATTCCGGTGTCCCATACGGTCCCCCGTGCCTGCCAGAGCTATTTCTTAGCTGCCAGCCAGGAGTAACTCTTGAGCACCGCCAGGTGTGGCCCAAAAACTAAAAGAAAAAAGAAAAAGAATTTTAAGTTATTTGTCCTTACTATTCATCAGAGCAATCTTTTCAGGGTACTCTACTTTGATAACACCCTAGACTAGAGACAAAGAGGGACATTGTTACTTCCCTCTAAAGTACATACACAGGCTGGTCCGGAGTATAAATTCTTACATAATCTCAGTGGGCACCAAGGCAAAACCTCCTGTAAGGGAGAATAGTTTCAAATACTTGTGATGTTGACATATGAAATTAAAAAGTGACTTGTTTATTGATGAGCCAAGAAGCAGAATTAAATCAATGGTTGACTTGACTGAATATACACAAATTAGTCTTGACTCAATATTGTGAAGATAAATTTATGAAAACTAGATCTATCAAAAATTGAATGTTTTTTAGGTCAAGGTACTTAAGTAGTGATTAGAAATAAATGGGTCTATCAATGAGAGACATATGTGAAGTAGGCAAGTATATTAGAATACTTGATGCCTAGTGCAAACTTGAAAGTCTATGCAATTTATTTTCTCACACTTTATATATTTCCATTTATTATACTAAAATGGTAACTATTTCTAGAACCATGAGTATGAATCTCATTTGTTAATAAAATATTCATTTACTATTTAATAAGATAAATTCCTCAAATTCTATAAGAATAAAGCAGAATTTTAAAATGTGTATATAATTAATTCAACACCAATACAAGTAAGTGTACTCAATTTGAAACCATTTTTTTTAAACTTTATTGATTGATTTCTTTCTGGGCAATATCCAGCAGTACTCAAGGGCTACTTCAGGCTCTACACTCAGAAATCTTTCTTGGCAGGCTTAGGACCATATGGGATGCCAGGAAACGAACCAGGTCCCTCCCAGTTGGCCACATGCAAGACAAATGCCCCACCTCTGTGCCATCTCTCCGACCCCAATTTGGAACCATTTTCAATAGGATAACGTTTTCTTGGTAATCCATATATAGTCAGATATCCTATTAACTGGGATAAATGCATGTCCCACTTAATCAAAGTTTTCACATAAAACACTTTTCCTCCTCTAGTTTTTCAGTCAGTTTGTCTGAGAGTGTCTAAATTTTGTATCAATTTACATATTGATTTATAAAAACATTTTAGACTGGGGGAAGGGAATCTAGCCAGTAATATTCTTCTTCTTAGAAAATAATTTCCAGGGGGTATTGGGGGGGGGTTAAAAGAAGAGTAGATGGAAAAATAAAGGGGCCTATGGGAAAGCCTAAAACACTGCAATTTTTATCCATTTTCATCCAAATTTTCTGCAATTTGTCAATGGTCCAGGTTCCAAATTTTGAGTGAATGCCACAGTATTTGTCCCAGCTGAAGACACATGCTGTGCCAAGGCAGAATAAATGTCAAGGCAGAGTCCATGCCTAAAGCAGAGTAGCACCAAGGAATTCTGTTCTAGTGAATCTTCACTGAGATCTGAAAGCACTTGAGTCTAATGACCATCTTGTATATTGGAAATTCCCTTTACCTATCCCCTCGATTACTCTCACTATACTGATGAGAAAACTGAAACCCAGAGATGGGTGATTTTCTAGAAGTAAGAATTTCTACAAAAATAAAGTTGAGACTTGAGATGGTGAACATCATTTCTTCCTCTGCCTTCTTCTCCCTGACCAATTAAGTCTAATATTTTGAGGAAAGAACATGTATATGTCAAAATACCACATATATCCATATAAAATAAAAAAGATAAATATAAAAATAATCTAGAAAACTTTTACTTTACCTGTGAAAATTAACTCCAAACCCTGGAGAATTAAATTCATCCATAAATGAGGTATGTACTTAATGAAATGTGAATAACTTGATATATTGAAATTTTGTTAAAATGTATAATGAAGCTAATAATCAAACAAATCTGTAGTGTGACACTCATTATAATTGTTTATTGCACTTCCAAAATTGATTTTTGTGAATACAATTATTAATTTGTAGTTAGTGAATAATTTCAATGACAAGACCAATATGGACTAGTTCTAGACTGAATCATGAGGAATAGGTTCATACTTACAACATCTGAGTGATGTTAGTTTTTGTTTTGGTTTTGGTTTTGGTTTTGGTTTTTGGGTCACACCCGGCAGCACTCAGGGGTTACTCCTGGCTCTATGCTCAGAAATCGCCCCTGGCAGGCACAGGGGACCATATGGGATGCCGGATTCGATCCACCATCCTTCTGCATGCAAGGGCAACACCTTACCTCCATGTTATCTCTCAGCCCCTTGATGATGTTAGGTTTTTTAAGGAAACCAGTTATAAATCACATTAGGTCCAGTCATTGCCAATTCTAGCTTCTCTATACATAAAGTGTATATATTAACACAAACTGACCACTATGATTCTCTGTTTCCAAGTGTGAGATCTTGGGAACATTTTAATGTAAACTATTGTTTTTCACATTTGATGACAAATTTCATTAGTGGCAAATTTCAAGCACCATTCTGTTACCTCCTACTTGTGGAATATTGAATAGAATATTTAATACCTCTTTTTTGTGTTATATAATAAATGAAGGCATCAAAAATAGAGAATCCAGAAGAGCATTAGCAAAATAGCAAATATTTCTATTATTTGAGAATTTTTACCAGCCTATAAAGGAAAAATGTAAATCCTAATAAAACTAATATATGAAATAATGAAAGTACTAGAATCCTAGTTCTTCTGATATCTCAAGATCATTGGTTGAGCAGGGATTAACAAGTGTTATCTATAGAAAAGACTAACTGAAGGAAGATAAACATTTCTTTTTTGATAGAGAAGACAGAGGTAAATCTTCTGTCTTTTGTCCAGACTCAGGCAGACAACTTTAGTTCTACCAACTATTTTGGATAGTCAGAATTTCAAATTTCCTATGCAATGCCTTTTGAGAGGGCAATTTTGAATCCATAATGCTTACTGTTAAACCAATCTAATTTCAGTAGAAAGTTATTATTTGTTCAAAATAACTAAGTCACAGAATAAGAATTTCAACCTGTCACATACCTCTGCTATGCATTTTTTGATAAAGTACTTTGGGGAAGAAAATAAGAAACAGATTCAGGTGAAGAAAGGCACTCATACTAACTTGTAAATTACTCATCACAATATTTTATAACTCAATACCTTTACAGAAACAGCTACTTCAAAAATGACTGCCAGTATTCTAGTTTTCCCTGGGTTATTCATTGAGGCTCTACTGCTTGTGTCCATCAGAAGTACCTACCTCTTACTTCTAGTCATCATTTATCACTAAGTCCTTTCATATGGACAAATGCTACCAGCATGGAGAAATCACCAATACTCTAATATTACTCTTATAGCACTCTAATATTTCCAATGACCAAGTTGACTTTCTCTGAGTACCCATAGATAATTGAAGCCACCCACTGTTCCCAGATCAGGCCCTGCCTGAAAAGATTTGTTTGATTGTTCATATCAGGAGTAGGAAAATGAGAGAATAGTAAATTCACACAGAGATAATAACACTTCTCTTAAAAGTTTTTTCTTTGGATGCAGCTCACTAAGCCTGTATATGACTTCTCTATTAGAGATTAAGGGTAAGCAATTTAAATCTATTAGCCCACAGTAGTAGATATACTTTCATTGCATGGTTTACTAGTTCCTGGCTAAGAATATACCTATAGTACTGGTTCTATTCTCCTTTTTTCCCCCAGAAGAGTGAGAAAGCATACTTGTAAAGGTTGGTGCTTGATTAGTAGGTTCAGACTAGATTCTTCCTGGTATCTACCTGTACATGGCTCAGTCATGTCATAGTTTACATGCTTAAAATAATTTTTATTTTCATTGATATCAAGGGGCTTTTTCTTCCTTTAAAGTGATTCAGGACTACAACTGCTCATTAAAGAAGAGAATAGAAGAAAAATCTGGGATGTAGCTAATTATGTGATGTTTGAGAAAGAGGGCAGGTGAAGGCTTTTCATCTGAGACCTATGCAGATTGCTAAATTATAAGAATGCCTTGTGATGTTAACTGAAAGAATTCAAACAGATTGAATTCAGGTAATGGAGCACAGCTCTAAGGCGTTAAGACCAGGACCTTTAGGGAGGACTGAATTGTCCTCCTGAGCCTTGTAAAGAAAAAGAGGGGTTTCAAAAAAGGGTCTTAACTTCAGTTATTCAATTATAAAGTTTGAAAATTGCACTAAAATAGACTAATCACCTCCCCCGACCACGTCTCCTAGGCTTCAGGTGCCTGCTGACATAGGGGACCTTCCCCCGTCCCCGCCCCTCCCCAGACCGCGTCTCCAAGGCTTCTGGTGCCTGCTGACAGGTAGGGGACTTTCCCCCGTCTCCGACCCTCCCCGGACCACGTCTCAGAAGCTTCCGGGGCTGGCAGGGGCAGTGTGGCCCTCCTAATCACCTCTCCCTATTGTGGACTGTGGCTTAATACCTTATTAGCTGCAAAGGACTCCCATTTCAAGAACTCTACCCAACACCTCCCTGCGTGGAGCCCACACCTCACGAGGAAATCTCAAAAGACAATGGAGAAGCCTATACTATCATCATAAGTATAGACCTATATAACACTGCCTCTTATACTGTTTCTCCCCAAATGTAAAGTTATCTCCTGTATCACTTTTTCTTTTTTTCTTTGTTTTTTCCCCCCTTGTTCATTTTTTTATTTGTTTTGTTCTACTATTTGTTTTTTGATTTGATTTGTTTTGAGCTTCTTTTGGGTCACAGCTGGCGGTGCTCAATGGGTGCTCCTGACTCTGTGCTCGGAAGTTGCTCCTGATAGGCATGGAGGACCATGTGGGATGCCGGGATGTGAACCACCGTCTTGCAGGAAGGACAGACGCCTTGCCTCCATGCTATCCCTCCCGGCCCCACTTTATTCCTTTAATTATGTTCTTTATTTAATCCTTTTATTTTCTTTTAAGAAACTTTTTTCTTTAGATATGTCTGAGTATATATATATTTTGGGGGGGGGCCACACCCATTTGACGCTCAGAAATTGTCCCTGGCTTGGGGGGACCATATGGGACGCTGGGGGATTGAACCGCTGTCCGTCCTATGGTAGCGCTTGCAAGGCAGACACCTTACCTCTAGTGCCACCTTCCCGGCCCCTGAGCATATATATTTTTAGTTTCTGTCATGGGCCTGTTTTCTCCTCTCCACCCCCAAATCTACCAGCAGTATAATGTAGCACCACTTCTTCCTGCAAAGGCATATTAAAAATAGGGAAATTTTACGTGTAAAACAAGCTCTTATCTACTACGGATAAGAACTTATACATTTTTACAACACAGGGACATCTCCCATCCTGAATGTATGTAATGGGGAACCAACCTAGACTCCAGGGAAATAGGCACCGACCATCCACTTTGACTCCTGGATCCCAGAAATAGAAATGACAGAGAGTTCTCCACAACAGCTCCAGGAACCAAGTCCCCTCCAGGGCATTCATAATGCTGCTCTGATGCCAACAAACGCCAGTTCTAAATTGATAAACTGACAACGAGGAAATGGGAACAACTAGATCTAAGAGCAAGTTATCCTTCCTCACCAGCCAACAATAAGACAAAATCAAAAGACATGTCACCCTTTGATCTGTGCAAAAACCAAGATTGCTATATACAGATGACTGGTTATTACAACCAGGACTAAACAGTATGCACCCCGGGACCAATAACAACAACATCAAAAAGCTCTAACCTAGCTTTTGGTCTACAATCTGTTCAACAAACATGATCTCCAATTCCAGAGGTCTGACTGAGACAACCGCAAGTGAACAGGTCTTCCAGAAACATAATGAAAAACTCTGTTCCAGGCTCCATCCTAGGAGCAACATAATGACCAAGAACACCAACTACAGAAGATGAATTAAAATGACACTGAAGAAGCATAATTGCTAGAATCACTAAGAAAGCCTTCATCATTAGCTCCATTCCTTGAGCTTCACAGTCACCAAGATCTCTAGATACAGAGGACTGATTTTACCATCCATGACGAAGCAGAAGTCTTCCATACACCATAAAAGCACTGAGGGGAGAGTAAATGATCATGCAAGGAGTCTAGAGTTAATCCCATGATAGTATACTTCAGGGATGGAGAAACCCTGTATTTCCTAGGCCAAGGGAATTCCCTCTATAATATTTCCAATAGTTACTATGCCTATGCTGGGGGAAAAAGAAAAAAAGGTAAAAAGAAAGCACAAAATAATCAATTTTACACAGATATATTGATTGATTTTTTTTGATATCCTTATTTTGGTGTAGATATTGAAGTTGATGTCTCCTTTTTTAATTTATATTATTTTATCTTATCTTTCTCTTTCTTTTTGCACTCTGGCATGATTTGAATTCAGAACTGAGACTATTGTGTGGTGCTTCTCTTTATTGCTATAGGGCTCACTGGATATTTGACATTTATTTTTGTATTGTTATGGTGTTTCAATTACCTTTTTCAAGTTCTCTCTCAAACTGAGGCTGATAGCCACTAGAAGGACTCCGCCCATTTTCAGCATATTTTTATAATTTTTTTTAATTTTTTTGCTTAATCTTTACCCCATTCTTTTGCTTTTCTTTACCTCAAACAAAACCACAAAACTAGATTTATCTAGCTTAGCCTCTCAAATAGAGGAAGAGACAAGGGAGGGCACCAGGACCAAATAGGTGTATGATCACTGATTGTAAGCTAGACAAAGAGGGGACCACCTACTATAGCAGCCCGGGGGGTGATGATGGGGGATATGGGTTGCAGAAAGGGAACGGAAAAGGGGGGAGGACAAATTTGGTGGTGAGTATTCCCCTTATTCAATGTTAATATGTACCTAAAATACTAATGTGAAAGATATGTAAACCACTATGATCAAAATAAAATTTAAAAAAAAAACTGTGGTTAGGGAAACTGAGTAATGGGGAAAATCATATATTCCCTGATCTAAACATGAATAATTGCTTAAAGCGTTTTGCAATGCAAACTTTTGAAATGTTTTATATTCAAATAAAATTATCTTAGGCATATTTGATTAAAAAAAAACATTTTCAGTGAAAACAAATTTCTGAACTCTCATCTTAGAAATGAGGCTTTCAGGGACAGGGAAGTGGGACTGATCTGGAAGGATCCTGCGAGCCACTTTGTTGGTGATTAAAATGTGGTACTTCACACCCTCAAAACATATAGCATTTGAATCATTTTAAACTAACATTAACTATATAAATGAGAAAATAATATAGTTGATATTTCCAAGCATTAATGGAGAATATATTCTATCTACTAGGCATAAAGAGAGGATGCAATGGAGGTAAATAAACATTCCAAATTCAATGTGTTTATACAAGAAGGGTCGTATAGAGAACTTTCTTGGCTTATTAATTTGTTTGTTTGTTTTTGCCTCAATGGAGAATTTTTAGAACACAAGTATGATAATTGCAAATTACTTGTATTCTCTTACTTTTATTCATTTACTAAAGATCTATTTTATATTAAAATATTTTGTGTGTTTGGTATGCACATGTATGTGTAAAAATGAGGGATTACTGGATTAATTTTAGGATAAAACTATTTGAAGGATAATCCAACATTGAAATAAAGTTGACCACATAAATGGCTAATAAAATAGACTAGTCAACTAATACAGTCTACATATTAAAATAAAAATATTTTACATATTTTAATAGCTGAGGAGAACAGGTAGTGATATTGAAAAGAATAAAAATTTCATGAAATTTATTTTAGATTTAATTTTGATGTCATAAAGTTTTACATAACATATTCTTGAAACATTATCTATGGATACTTCTTTCTTGCAGAAATATAACAGAATCATTAAAACAGAGATTGTGCGGGCCATAAAGTTATAGTATGTGCTAAGTTCTTTATAAAATATGAATGATAACATCTATGCCAAACTAATGTGGAAAGCTGGTGACAGATATGAGGAATGAGAGCTTTTTCAGACCTGGCCTTAGAAGACCTGGATTTGAAGAATATCTTCACATCTTAGAGAGAAAAGTCACATCCATTTCTTGATTACAGATATCCCCACTTAAAAATAATAAAAAGCAATTATATGTTCCATCAATATTGTTTTGAATTTTAAAATAATATGAGATTGGCTGGATAACTCAATTGGCTTTGTGCTTTCTTTGCAGGTGGGAGGGCCAGGTTTAAATCTGACTACCACATGCTTCCTCAAGAACCAACTATATTATCCCCTAAGGAAAGGAAAGAACTAGACATAGCCCCTGAGACACTTGGATGTGAAAAAAGTCAAGAAAAAATATGAAGATTAAATTCTTTGCAAGCTTTATTCTGAACACAGAATAGATACTCAACAAATATAAGGTAAATTATTTTCAGGAATAAATATATTGCAACAACTTAAGTATCAATTAAAATTTATAGAAATGACTGGAGAATGCTGTTTAAAGACAATGGAGTTGTAGGAAATAGGAATACATTAATATGTTGGTCAAAGATATAAACTTTTAGTCAGAAAATAAATAAGTCTGGAGGAATAATGCATGTATTGTAATAATTGACAATAGCCCTAAATGTGTTAAAGTAGGTAAGAGAGTACACTCAACTAAAAACATGTTTGTAATCATGGTGCTTAAATAAAGACATTATTTAAAAATTAAAAAAATAAAACCTCTATGTGGAAAAATGTATTCATCTTAGAATTCTCCACATGGTGAGAAAGCCATTAAATATATACTTAAATAAACTGAAAAAAATATTCTGAACTGAACCACTGAGATAATACAGTAGATATTTTTTGTATGTAGGTGATCAGGGTTTAATCTCTGGAAGCCCATATAGTTTTGAGCACTGCTAG
Organism: Suncus etruscus; assembly: GCF_024139225.1. Taxonomy (NCBI): domain Eukaryota; kingdom Metazoa; phylum Chordata; class Mammalia; order Eulipotyphla; family Soricidae; genus Suncus; species Suncus etruscus. The sequence continues at coordinate 89,335,233 of NC_064850.1, read as the reverse complement.
CAGTAACCATTAAGCACAGTCAGTAGTAAACCATGAACACAACTGAATGTGTGTACTAAACCAAAAATAAAAAAATAGTTGTTCAAAAATAAAATGCCAACTATGTGAACTGATGGAAGTGTTAGTAAAAGTTTCATAGTAATCTCATTGTTAGACATGTATCAAATTAACATACCTTATAACTTTTTTGAGAGTGGAGTCACATCCAATGATGATCAGGGCTTTTTGTCAGCTCTGTGATCAGGGGTCACTTCTGATGGTGCTTATGGAATTTCCTATACATTTAAATATAAAATTAGTAAGGAAGGCTATATATTTGAAATAAATGTTAAATAATGCAATAATATATGTTGATTACCTCTCAAGAAAATGGGGACAAACAGAATAATAAATAAAAAATCAATTTACATGTATTCTTTATCAAACACAGCACATCTTTTTTTGTTTTATTGTTTTTGGTTCTTTTTTTTTGGACCACGCCCAATGACACTCAGGGGTTACTCCTGACTATTTACTCTGAAATCACTCCTGGCTTGGGGGACCAGATGGGATGACAAGGATCAAACTGAGGTCTCTCCTGAGTCAGTCACACATGCAAGGCAAATGCCCTACCACTGTGCTATCTCTCTGCCCCCAGAACACAAGCACATCTTAAAGGATTCCATCAGTTTCATATCTTCAAATATTCTCCATTTTGACTAATTCCATTATTTTTTACTTCTTCAACAAACTCTGTCTTCCCAGCCAATGTCTCTTGAACAAATGCCTCCTCTCTTCTAGTCTGAAGTTGACAAAGCTTCTTTTTCTTCTTTACCATTACAAAGAGTCTCGTTGAGATTTTATAAATAATTTATTCTTTCTAGCCTTTAGATGAACATATTTGTGTCAGGCTGATGCTTTCTCTATTGTCCAGGAATAATAAGATAATATTTGTACATGTCCTCCAAGAATATATCCAACTCTATTAGGTTAGAGGTATTTAGCAGTTTCACAGAGAAGATGGGCTGAAGCAGAGTGTGTAAGCATTTACTATTTTGTTTATGTGCAATTACCTCCAACAGAAAAAAATGTGACAAGATATTCTAATCATTTTATCAATTAATTTAACATAACAGTTGAATTGTATTGAGATATGAGCAACTGAGACAAATAAGTTAGTATATTTGAGGTTGTGTGAAACATAAATCCAACTCCATTCTGGATTCAACCGAAGAAAAATATATTACCTCACATAACTAGAAATTCAGACACGAGAGGTTTAATTTCTCTTATTCTCCCCATCTATGCACAGACTGTTCTCAGGAGAATGATTTCTAGCAGCATTGATGTCAACTGGATCACAGCCTAACAAACAAACAAACAAAAACAGAGAATAAAAGCCTGCCCTGAACTTCAAAAATGAAAAACATTTTACTCCCTCTAAATGAGCCAATGAGGGCCATATGATCACTACTTTCTTCCAATTTCTAGAAAAAGTGAGTGGGATAACTATGATTGGATTAGACTAATCAAGATCCATCCCAGGGTTCAGTATCTTGCCTGGTCAAAGTCTACTGTGGAGAAAATAGGGTACAGGAGGAAATTGGAGTGTGCAGGAAGGACTCAGTGTTGAGAAAGCAACTGATGATGTCTACTACCGGTCATAATTCTTAAGGAAAGACATACTGGAATTGGGTGTAATCATTTATGAATATCAAGCTTAAAAAAGGCTAGGGGGCATCAGTGATGGAAATGTTGCACTGATGAAAAGGGTGTTCTTTTTTTGATTGAAACCCAATTATAATTATGTTTGTAATCATGGTGTTTAAGTAAAGATAGTATAAAAAATTATTCACATGACATATTGAAAATAAAATCAGAGCTCTGATATTCCTTTGCCACCACAGAGCTCTGTTGTCATTGTATGGCTCTGCAATCGTCAGAACAAATCCCAAAAAATGTAAATTCAATTAGGAGACAGAAATTACTTGTTAACATATAGATTTAAATTGTAACCATATAGATTTCACTTGTACTTTATACGCAGCATAGATAACGTGTCCATATAGGACTTTCCTATCTTTTCATTGGTCAAATGTTAGCCCCCATATTGTTTGATTTTTGTTTTGTTTAGGGGCAATACTTGGGGACACTCAGGGGTTATTCCTGGCTATGTGCTCAGAAATCACTCCTGGATCGGGGGGCTATATGGGATGCTAGGGGATCAAACCGAGGTCCATCCTGGGTCTGCCACATGCAAAGCAAATGCACTACTGCTATGCTATTGCTCCAGACCCCCCTCCCCATCTTGAAAAATTATCATCTCTGCTTTCATCTCTACTGTGGCTAACCAATAATAGAAGACTGTGTTTTTTTTAAGAAGGGACAGAAATATTCCTGGAGCTTGAGTTGAGTAATTAAGATTTGTTGTGAACAACAAGGAATTACATAAAATGGCTATGTTGTTTAGTAAATGAATTACTTAGTATTTACTTACTAAAAATTACTACCAATTACTAAATGTTATTGCAAATTACTTCCAGAAAGACACATTTGTCTATGGCTATTAATGATTTCAATTACTCCTCTTAGATAATTGTTTTCTATATGCACCCAAGCAGTGACTGTCAAATAGGAGCTCAGCAATAAAAGTACTGCTCCTTTTCTTGTTTTCAGTTTATAGCTGACCTTAAAATAAACATTCTTTCACCTTTCTGTGAGGTTTTCCTACTACTTAATTACTTTCTTTAGAATTTCTAAGGCTGGACTTAGAGAGGCCCTCTAGTCTCACATATGGAGGAAAAGCAAAATCCAAATGTTAGTGGTTACTCACAATCACCCTATAATATCACATATCTGATCAAATCATTATCTAGCCAAAAAAGTAAATCACGAAATATGAGAGATTTTAAGTCCAAATGTATATAAAAGGACCAGTGCAAGAGTCAAAGAGTAATTGTCCAGAGCTTCAGACAGACAACTCATTTATTGCTATAGAGCCAGGATAATTATACATGTGTTCAACTAATCAAGTTTGAAGAATTTCCCCATTTGGGAAGATTTTATCATTGAAGTAGATGGGCTGCCTAGATCATAAGACAATAGTGTGATGTTTTGAATTTTCAGTGTTTTGTGATGACTGATGTGGTGGAACATAAAAAAACTGATCTGGGTCCCATTTCAAGAGGTAAGTGGCACTGCTTGATAAGCACCTCAATCCTCCTGCTGAAGTTTGGCCTCTAGCGTGACCTCTAGTGGGGAACCTGGTTAGTGTTCCTCCTCTTGCTGCCAGCCAGTGCAGTACCACTCCTGGCCACAATGGTGGGGGGCGCTGTTGAGCCTGGCTCCTTTGCCCTCCTTCCCTACCTGGAAGTCAGCGGAGTTCTGCCTCCTCCAGGCCTCTGTCGGAAAACCCTCTGTCTATGGTTCCTAGTCAGTAACAGCGGGGGCGCTAGAGACCTCGGAGACGCAGTCGGGAGGTGGGGCGGAGGTAGCGGAAAGTCCCCTGGTAAATGCTGCCCCAGGAAACCTCACAGAAGGGACAGGAGGGAGGGGCAGAGGCGGCAGAAGGTCTCCCACCTGGTGCCGCCTCTGGAAACCTCACAGACGTGACAGGGGAGAGGAGGGAACACAACTTTCCATAAAGAAAGACCCCATCCTATGACCTGTGCAAATACCAAGATCTCTAGTCACAGAGAACTGATCTTATCTATCATCCGTGAAGGAGCAGAAAGGTTCCAGACACCTCAAAAGGATCTAGAGGAGATTGAAAGAATAGATATGGAGTCTGGAGTTATGCTCATGATAGTATACTTCAAGGGCCGAGAAACCCTGTATCTTTTAGGCCAAAGGAATTCCCTTTCTAAGGCTAAGGGAGGATGAATAATGGGTAGAGGGCAATTTTTGTCTATGATGGTGGTGATGGGGATAGCAGTGAATTGTTTGGAGGAAGTATATTTATGTGAAATGGAGACTGGCTGGCTTCAGGTTAGGACAGTAACAGAGGATTTAATCTAATCAGAGGATGGTGTGAGGTTTGGGACAAGGCAGTGTTGGAGAGCCTAAATAATGGCAAAACATTAAAAGGTAGTATCTTTTCTAGTAGAAAACCTGTCATTTTTACCCCCAAATAATATAATACACAAAGTAATAAGATAGCATACCTTTTTGCACAGACACACTAAAATGGGGGATAGCTTCTGTATAAAAACAAGCTCTTATCTACTTGGGATAAGAATTCATAAATTTTATAATACAGGGGAACCTCTCACCCTGAACATTTTCATGGGAACTCAACTTATACCTCATGGAATCAGACATCTACCATCCAACCCTGAGCCCCGGATGTCAATCTTAGAACTGACACAGTTCCCTATAACAACACTAGGAATCAAACTCCCCTGGGGGAGTTTCTAATACCACTCTGGCAACAATTTCCACTAGGCAGGTTCATACAACATTCTGACGACAATAAAACAGCAACAACTTGATCTAAAAGCCTGTCTCATCACCTAATGGTGTGATAAAATCAGAAGATACTCCATCCTTTGACTGTGAAAAAAAATCAAGATCACTAATTATAGAATACTGACAACAACAACCAGGACTGAGAAAAACTTCTGGAACCACAAAGACTCTATCCTAGATTTTCCTATGATCTGTGCAAAAGACAAGATATCTAATTATAGAGGACTGACTTTGACAACCACAACTGAGCAGATTCTTCCTGATACCATAAAAAAAGTTTGACAATGCTGAGAACAGTGGCAGAAAGAGGTCAACACTGGTGGTGAGAATTGCTCTAATTCACTGTCACTATGTTCCTTAAAGATAATTGTGAAAAAATTATAATTCACATTGATCTCAAAACATATTTTTAAAAAGATCTGACTAATGCTGCAACAATAACAAAAAACAGAGCAGAAACAAGTAACATAGAAATGAAGGAAACAATACATAAAATTAATGAAACTAACACTGTTTTCTTTGAAAGAATAAAATAGATACATAAAGCATTAAAAGACTTATATAAAAATTAGAGAAAGTACTCAAATAAGTTGGATTAGAAATTAAAGGGGTAATTATAGTATAACCTTTAGAAAGACAGGACATTTTGGCAGCACTCGGAGGGTGCTTCTGGCTCTATGCTCGGAGATGGCTCCTGTTGGGCATGGGGGACCATATGAGATGCCAGGATCTGAGCCACCATCCTTCTACAGGAAGGACAGATGCCTTGTTTCCATGTTATCTCTCCGGCCCCACTTTATTCCTTTAATTACATCTTTTATTTAATCTTTTTTTTTAAGAAACTACTTTCTTTAGATATGTGAGCATATATATTCTTAGTTTTTGTCAGGTGTCTGTTTTCTTCTCTCTTCATCCCCATCCACCAGCAATATAATGTAGCACCACTTCTTCCTGCAAAGGCATATTAAAAATAGGGAAATTTTACGTGTAAAAATAAGCTCTTATCTACTAGGGATAAGAACTCATACTTGTTTACAACACCGGGACATCTCCCACCCTGAACATATGTCATGTGGAAACAACTTAGACTCCAGGGAACTAGACACTGACCATCCAACCTTGACTCCTGGATCCTAGACATAAAAAGGACAGAGTGCTCCACAACAGCTCCAGGAGCCAAATCCCCTCCAGGGCATTAATAATCCTGCTCTGACGCCAACATGCACCAGTTCTAAATTGATAATCTGCCAAGGAGAAAATGGGAACAACTTGATCTAAGAGCAAGTTGTCCTTCCTCATCAGCCAACAATATGACAAAAATCAGAAAACATGTCACCCTTCGATCTGTGCAAATGCCAAGATCACTATATACAGATGATTAGTTGTTACAACCAGGACTGGAAAGTAAGCATTCAGGGACCAACACAACAACAGCAACAAAAAGCTCTAGCCTAGCTTTTGGTCTTCAATCTTTTCAACAAACAAGATCTCCAATTCCAGAGGTCTGACTGAGACAACCACAACTGAACGAGTCTTCCAGAAACATAATGAAAGACTTTATCCCAGGCTCCATCCTAGGAGCAACATAATGACCAAGACCACCAACTAAAGAAGATGGATTAAAATGACACTGAAGAAGCATAACTGCTAGAAACACAAAGAAAGACTTCATAAGCTCCATTCCTTGAGCTGCACAGCCACCAGCATCTCCAAATACAGAGGTCTGATTTACCATCCAAGACAAAGCAGAAGTCTTCCATACACCACGAAAGCAACAAGGGAAGAGTAAATGATCATGCAATGAGTCTATAGTTAATCCCATGACAGTACACTTCAGGGGCGGAGAAACCCTATATCTCCTAGGCCAAGGGAATTACCTTTATAATATCCCCAATAGTTACTGTGCCTATGCAGGGGGAAAAAGAAAAGGGGGGAAAAAAGCACAAAACAATCATTTTTCCACATATTTATTTATCAATTGATCGATTTTTGATGTCTTTATTTTGGTGTAGAGATTGAAGTTGATGTCTCCAATATTAATTTATTTTATCTTATCTTATCTTTTTCTTTTTGCACTCGAACATGATTTGATTTCAGAACCGAGACTATTGCGTGGTGCTTGTCTTTATTGCTGTAGTGCTCACTGGTTATTTAATTTGATATGTTTTTCTGTATTGTTGTGATGTTTCAATTACCTTTTTCATATCCTCCCTCAAACTGAGGTTGGAAGCCTCTAGAGGGACTCTGCCATCTTCAGCATATTTGACTTCTTTTTTTCCTATTATTTTGTACCCCAATCTATTGTTTTTCTTTCCTTCAAACAAAACCACATACCTCGATTTATCTAGCTCTGCCTCTTAAATAGAGAGGGAAACAAGGGAGGGTTCCAGGAGCAAACAGATATATGATCACTAACAGTAAGCCAGACAAAGAGGGGTCCACCTACTCTAGAAGCCTGGGGTGTGATGGTGGGGTATATGGGTTATAGAAAGGGAACTGGGATGGGGGAGGACATATTTGGTGATGGGTATTCCCCTGATTCAGTGTTAATATGTACCTAAAATACTACTGTGAAAGATATGTAAGCCGTTATGAAAATAATTTGTGTTTTAATCAGAAACTTTCTTTGACTTACATGTATTATTATATTATATTAATTATATTATATGTTATATTACTATATTATGTTATGTTAGTTTACCTCATTATGTTAATCAATTTTGTCTCGAATAAATTCTTACAATAAAAAATTAAAAAATTAAAAAAGAAATACAGGACATCATGAAAACTTATTAACAACTAGAGAATCTAGAAAAAATGGACAAACTAGAGAATCTAGAACAAATGGACAGATTTCTGGAAACATATATTCTCCCAAAACTGAATGAAGAAGTATATGTAGACTAAGCAGGTCAATCACATGTAAGGAATTTGAAACATAATTAAGAACCTTCCCAAGAATAAAAGTCTAGGACCAGAGAAAGAAATCAAGTGATTCAAACTATAAAAGTGGAAGTCAAACCAAATTTATTTGTAAATGACATAATAACATTGAAGACTCTAAAGAGTCCATAAAAATGCTCCTAGAAACAATAAACCAATACACCAAAGTTACTGGCTCAATGTCAATTAGGAAAAAAAAATTTGACTGCATCCATTCATATAAATCATGACTCAAATGCAAAAGAGATCAAAAAGTCTATCTCAGTTAACATAGTGTAAAAAAATTTAATTACCTAGGAATCCCATTTAGAATTGTATTAAAAACCATCAACCATTTAGGAATCAACTTAGCAAAAGAAGTGAGAGAGCTATACTCTGAAAACTTCAAAATACTTAAGAAATAAATTGAAGAAGACATAGGAAATAAAGGGATAAGTTTTTGGTGATATTACTTATATTTGATAATTAGACTAGCTACATGAATAAGTGCAAAGAAATGCAATATTTTAAATAGGATTTATTGTGAACAATCTAGGCCCCAGAGTATAGTGAGGAGACAGAAAGAAATTGAAGTGTGATAAAGACAAATAAGAAATGAAAGGGGAAATGGGTCAAGAGTATAAAGACAGATTTTCAGAAAAACTGGGTCAGAATAAAATATTTGTTCTATTATTTTATCTTACAACTTATTTTATTCCAATACAAAGACTTCTGCTCTCACTCTCTCTGTCCTTCACCCAAGGCTTTTGAAATGTAAAATTATAGCTAGATTGCATAAGTTTCATACAGGTACTTTGTTACTGAATTTTCCCCCAGCCTGGCAGTGAATTGAATGCAATAATAATTTTGCTTTTGGCAGGCTGACTTTGACAACCAAAACTGAACAGAAAAGTTCCTGGCATCATAAAAAGGGTTTTGTCAATGACATGTTCAGAGGCTGTAGTTGATCACATGACAGTATGTTCCAAGGGTAGAGACACCTGTATCTTTTAGGCCAAGGGAATTTCCATTATATTTTTTCCTATTTTTAAAAAAATATTTTTATTTAAACACCTTGATTACAAACATGATTGTAGTTGGTTTTCAGTAATACAGATTAAAATTGGGGAAAGTAATGTCTCCCATATTCCTTTTCCCAATGATTGCTTTAGCTATTCGTGGGTGTTTATTGTTTCAAATTAATTTCAGAAGTGTTTGACCCACTTCTTTGAAGAATGTCTTGGGTATCTTTAGAAGAATTGCATTAAATCTGTAAGATGCTTTGGGGATTGTTGCCATTTTAATGATGTTAATCTTGCCAATCCATGCGCAGGATATGTGTTTCCATCTCTGCGTGTCCTCTCTTATTTCTTGAAGCTGTGTTTTATAGTTTTCGTTGTATAGGTCCTTCACATCTTTAGTCAAGTTGACTCCAAGATATTTGAATTTGTATGACACTAATGTGAATGAAGTTGTTTTCTTTTCTTTTTTTTTTTTTTTTTTTGGTTTTTGGGCCACACCTGGCGTTACTCAGGGGTTACTCCTGGCTATCTGCTCAGAAATAGCTCCTGGCAGGCACAGGGGACCATATGGGACACTGGGATTTGAACCAACCACCTTTAGTCCTGGATCAGCTGCTTGCAAGGCAAACGCTGCTGTGCTATCTCTCTGGGCCCGGAGTTGTTTTCTTAATGTCCATTTCTTCCCTATCATTATTGGTGTATAAAAAGGCCATTAATTTTTTTGTGTTAATTTTGTAGCCTGCCACACTGCTATATGTATCTATTGTTTCTAGAAGCTTTTTGGTAGAGTCCTTAGGATTTTCTAAATATAGTATCATGTCATCTGCAAACAGTGAGAGCTTGACTTCTTCCTTTCCCATCTGGATGCCCTTGATATATTTTTCTTGCCTAATTGCTATAGAAAGTATGTCCAGCACTATGTTGACTAGGAGTGGTGAGAGAGGACAGCCTTGTCTTGTACAGAAGTTTAGTGGAAAGGCTTTTAGTTATAGGATAATATTTGCCATTGGTTTTTGGTAGATGGCCTTAATTATACTGAGAAAGGTTCCTTTCATTCCCATCTTGCTGAGAGTTTTTATCAAGAATGGGTGTTGGATCTTATCAAATGCTTTTTCTGCATCAATTGATAAGATAATATGGTTTTTATATTTCTTGGTTTTTATTTTGTGTGTTATGTTGATAAATTTATAGATATTAAACAACCCTTGCATTCCTGGGATGAAACCTACTTGATCGTAGTGAATGATTTTCTTGTGAGACATTGGATCCTATTTGCCAGGATTTTGTTGAGGATCTTTGCATCTGTTTTCATCAGGGATATTGGTCTGTAATTTCTTTTTTTGGCAGCATCTGGTTTTGGTATCAAGGTGATAATGGCTTCATAAAAACTATTTGGAAGTGTTCCCATGTTTTTAGTTTCATGAAAGATCCTGGCAAAGATTAGTAGTATTTCCTCTTGAAAGGTTTGAAAAAATTCATTAGTGAATCCATCTGGGCCTTGGCTTTTGTTTTTAGGATGACATTTGATTACCATTTTAATTTCCTCAATAGTGATGGGGGTGCTTAGATATGCTACATCCTCCTTCTTCAACTGTGGAAGTTTATAAGACCAAGAATTTATCTATTTATTCCAGGTTCTCATATTTTGTGGCATATAGTTTCTCAATTCTCAAAGTAGTCTCTGATTACCCTTTGAATCTCTGCAATATCTGCAGTGATCTCCTTCTTTTCATGTCTAATATGCTTATCAATTTTTTTCTTTCTTTGTGAGTTTTGCCAATGGCTTATGAATCTTGTTTATTCTTTCAAAGAACCAACTTCTGCTTTCATTGATATTTTGGATTATTTTTAGGTTTCCACCTCATTAATTTCTGCTCTAAGCTTTGTTATTTCCCCTTTCTCCCTATTTTGTGTTCCTTTTGTTGATCATTTTCTAATTTCATAAGCTGCATCATTAAGCTGTTCAGGTATGCCCCTTCTTCCTTCCTGATGTGTGTTTGCAAAGCTATAAATTTTTCTCTCAGTACCACTTCTGCTGTGTCCTATAAATTCTGATAATTGTGTCTTAACTGTCATTTGTCTCCAGGAAAGTTTTGATTTCCTCTCAGACCCACTGGTTGTTCAGTAGTAGGCTGTTTAATTTCCAGGTGTTAAAGGTTTTCTTCTGTGTCCCTTTGTAGTTCACATCTAATTTCAGAGCTTCGTGCTCAGTGAAGGTAGCCTGTAGAATTTCTATTCCCTTGATTTCATGGAAAGTATGTTTTATGTGCTAGCATGTGGTCTATCCTGGAGAATGACCCATGTATATTGAAGAAGCATGTGTATCCTGGTTTCTGGAGTGGAGTTTCCTATACATATCAAGTAGGCCTCTTTCCTCCATTTTTCTTTTCAGGGTTAGTATATTTTTGTTGGATTTTAGTCTGGTTGACCTATCAAGTGGTGACAGGGCAATTTTGAGGTCTCCCACAATTATTGTGTTATTATTGATATCCTCTTTCAGATCTGTCAATAATTTATTAGATATCTTGATGGTCTCTCATTGGGTGCACATATGTTTAGTAGTTCATTTTCTTCCTATTGTATATATCTCTTGATTACTATGAAGTGTCCATCTTTGTCCCTAACAACTTTTCTTAGTCTAATATTTGTGTCATCTGATATTAATATGGCCACTCAAGATTTTTAAGGCTGTTGTTTGTTTAGATGATTTACCACTACCATTTGATTTTGAGCCTTTGTTCTGACTATTCAGGTATGTTTCTTGTAGGCAGCAGAAGGTTAGGACCATCTTTTTGATCCATTTGGCCACTCTGTGTCTCTTAACTGGTGTATTTATTCCATTGACATTGATGGAGATGATTGTCGTGGAATTAAATGTCATCTTTGTGTATAAGTTTGGTGTGTCTGTTGGTATATCTTTTCTTAAAGTAGACCTTTCAGATTTTCTTTTAAGGCTGATTTTACATCTTTAAATTTTCTGAGCTGTTGCTTATCCATGAAGCTATGTATTCTTCCTTCAAACCTGAATGTGAGTCAGGCTGGGTGCAGTATTCTAGGTGAAGCTTCCATTTCATTCAGTCTTGTCACAATTTTCCACCACTATCTTCTGACCTTGCAGGTTTATTGTGACATGTCTGCTGTAAATCTTAAGGATGCTCCTTTGAATGCAATATTCCTTTTAGATATTGCTGCTTTCAGTATTCTATCTCTACCTGTGGGATTCATCATTGTGATTGGATGTGTCTTGGGTGGTTTTCTTCAGGTCTCTTATAGCTGGGCATTCAGGATTTGGTTGCATGCAGTCTTTAGCTCTGAGAGTTTCTCTGTGGTGATGTCTTTGACTGTTGATTCTTCCATGGAGATCTTCTTCCTGGGCCTCTGGGACTCTAATGATTCTTATGTTGCTTCTGTTGAATTTATCAAAGACTTCTATTCTAATTTGTTCACATTTTTTGTACTTTTTTCATTGTCTGATCATTTCCCTTAATGTTCTTTTCCAATCTCTTCTGCTCTATGGAGTTCTTGGGCATTTCATCTTCCAGTCCCCTGATTCTGTCCTCAGATTCTGTTACCCTGTTGGAGAGGCTTTCATTGAGTTTTTCAATTTAGCTACCTTGTTTTTAGACCTGTTATTTCTGTTTGGAGTTTACTAATTTCTATCTTTGTGTTCTGTTCAGCTTGATCCATGCTTTGTTTGATTTCTATAAGGATCCTACATATTTCTATTCTAAACTACTTATCTGAGAGATTAGTCAGATGGTTTGTATTTTGGGGGTCATCAAAGCTATCATCTTCATTCTCTATGCATGGTGTTTGCCTATGAGTTTTCCCCATTATTCCGCTTGTATTGTGGATTTTTCTACGTGTTCAGGTGGTATTCATCAGGTAGAAGATGCATGGTCGTGAAGCAAGGTGCTGCAACTGTGCTCCTGCCACCCAGCAGGGATCAGCTAGTTCCAAACTCTATGGGCTGGGTGACTCACCTCTGGAGAAGGCAAGGCCTCAGGGAAGAATGCTGAAGAGATCAAATTCTAAGGTTGGAGGAAAGTAGAAAATGCCCAAGATAACTGCAGGGCTCCTGCCACCCAGTAGGTATCAGCTAGTTCCAAAGTCTGTGGTCAAAGCAACTCACCTCTGGAAAAGGCAAGCCTCAGGGAAGACTACTGAAGAGATCAAATTCTCAGGTTGAAGGAAAGTAGAAAATCCCAAGATGACTGCTGGGCTCCTGCCACCCAGGAGGGATTAGCTAGTTTCAAAGTCTGTGGGCAGAATGACTCACCTCTCAAAAAGGCAAGGCCTCAGGGAAGAATGCTGAAGAGATCAAATTATCAGTTCAGAAGAAAGTAGTTAAGGTCCAAGATGACTGCTGGGCTCCTGCCACCTAGAAGGGATCACCTAGTTCCAAAGTCGGAAATTTCCTTTCTAATTTCCCCCATTATTTACTATGCCTATCCAAAAGGCATGTCTGGTTCACTTTACACAGATTGCATTGGAAGAATTAAAACTCGGTCTCTTGGTTTCTTTACCTGTGCTCATTTCAAATATATACTGCCTTTCCTTTGTCCCCCTTTTACCTTTTTGTAAGAATTCGCAAATATTTCCTCTCTATTATCCTCATTGTTACACAGAGGAACATACACACAGAGGACACAGAGGAAAACAAATGAGAGCATTTCATCAGCTTTGGTACAGTCACAAAATGCTTCTCCGAGTCTCTGAGATCCAAAGCTATGGAGAGCCTCATGGCTTAATTTCTGGGGTAATAAACCCTTCATACTACTGCAAACTGTTTTCTTGATTATTTTTATGATTTCTGCAGTAAGTTCCATGATAAAGATGTTGGGAATGTATTAATCACAGCCTATTTACCTTTTTTTGAAAAATATTGATGTTTTAAAAACAAAATGACTGTTGAATCATTAAATCAGATTAGACAATCATAAACATTGGGGTTACTCAGAGTACTTTTTATATTTTCTTATATTCTCTCAAGAACAACTGGACGTTTATCCGTTAGAGCAAGATAGTATCACATCCCTTATTACTTGATTTGCACAAACCAGCATGAGTCCTTATCCTTATTGTCAGATAAGTGATTTATCATTCTGCTTCATTTTTAACGTTGATTGGCAGAAGTGAAGAAGACTATATAATACACTAAAAGTCAAATTTTCATAGTAACTACATCATATTACACATACTAGTGGAAGAAGAGGATTAGGCTGCTTAGAAGGCTCCTGTTTTATTAGACTATATGTCCTGTGTATATGAACAGATAATATACCTTAATGTCTTTGATAAAGAATAAAACTGAAGTGACCATTTCTTTTCCCCCCTTTTGGAAAGACTTTTATCTTTATTCTTTATTGATTGCTTGATTTTTATTTTATATCCTTTCTCTCATTTGTTTGAAATAAGACTCCTTGTCATGGTATTTAAACTTTACAAGATAATATCTTTCCATATCGATGCTTGGCAAGAAGTTTCAGCCCAGAGTATCCTGGATAATTTTACAACAGATGTCATAAAATGGAGAGATAAGCAAAAGTACCTACCTAAAATACACAGCAAAATTTACCTTCCATTGCTTTTCATTGTCTTATACAGAAGACTATAAACCAATCGCTCCTGGCTTCAGGGACCATATGCAATGCCGTGGTCCAATTTAAGTTACCTTGTGCAAGACAGACTGCTTGCGCCACTGCTCCAGCACCCATAAATTTTTTACTAAACTTTTATAATGCATGAAATATTTTCCTTCTAATATAATAAAGATGGTGAATGTGGTATAAGCAGAGTTTAGCAAAGTAATATGTCATATTTGAACCTTGTTAGAAAGATTCCTTGAAACTACCCTTATCTTGTTTGAAAAGCATAATCAAGTCAATTAATAAATTTTGTTTCTTTTAATAGACAGTTGAGTCTCTCTACTTATCCTAATTCGTTGTTCTTTCACCATAAAATTATTCCTCATATTAATATTCCAATATGTATAGGTATTCTGACCATATTTGGTATAAATGAAATAAAAACCCACAGGTCTCAGAGGCTTACTTACTCAACTGCCCTACCAGGTATACTTAGTATATAGTGTGGGATGAACAACTCTGAAGTATCATATGAGTCCAAAGATGAACTCTTTAGTCAAGACCTCCATCTTAATGAACCTCCTCTATGTGCTACACTATCAGGACCTGTCTATGTGTTGTGCATAATTATTTTAAAATCTAGGTATATGGGTCTCCTGAGAGTATTATAAGTCTCAATACTTACACAGACATACTGAGGCATGCACTGATATTAAGTATTCTGAGGTCACACACTAAGAAGAAATAGCTCCCACCAAATATTTCACTAGAAAGTAATCATACCAAACCAAATTGGGAATTCGATAAGAAAAGGATTAGATCCCCTAGATGACAAATTTAGAAACGGGATAACCCAGGCTCTAAGTAGAATGGTTATAGTCCTTTACTTATAAAATTGTCAAAATACAAGCACATTTTTCACCACTCATTAGCTGTGTTATTGAGCAAGTAGCATGCCATCTCTTAGCTTCTATTTTCTTCTTTATTAAATGGAAATATAAATAGTTCTTGCTGACAAGATATATTTTTTCATCAGTCCTTATCCTGATCAATTTAATTCAGCATGATACCCTCTATTTCCATTTACATACTGGCAAATTGTATAATTTAAACTTTTCTTATAGCTGAGTAGTATGCCTTTGCATGCATACATCAAAATTTCTTTATCCAGTCTTTTGTTCTTGGATACCTAGGCAATATTCCTATTTGGTTACTGTGACAAGTTATGTAATGAAAATATGAGTGCAAATGTCCTTTTGATATAGTGTTTTTTTGGCTTCTTTCAATAGATGACAAGAATTGTTGGTTTGTCGAGATTTATAAAACAATATAAACCTCTGGAGGTGAGGGTTTAAATCCTGGGATAATGGTGGAGGAAAGAAGACACTCTGGTGGAGAATGTGGCATTGAAATTTTACACATATGAAACCCTATCATGAATAGCATTGTAAACCATAGTGCACGGGTGGCAAACACGTGGCTCTCAAGCTGCATGTGGCTCCAGGCCAAAATGAATACGGCTCTTTGCCTCTTATCATTATTTTGTATACTATGGCTCTTTGCCAAGTTTGGATTTTGTTCTGCTGCTTATGAGGAGGAAGGGACCTCTGAGGAGAGATCTCTGAGCACATAGTCTCACCCCCAGGCTGTGTCATCCCGTCTCCCAGCCCTCGAAAACAGCTGCATGGGCCAGTGAGCGGGGGCCCATGTGTCACATGTTGGGTCACATCTTGCCTTTAGTTCTTAGTATAGAGGACGCAGCACACCCTCACCATCACTGCAGGATTTTTACCCTCACTCAAAATGGCAAAATGCAATATGAATATGTATTTAATATATTATTGTTAAAATTAGATGCTTTTATAGCACAAAACAATCATTTTTCCACATATTTATTTATCAATTGATCAATTTTTTGAGATCTTTACATTAGTGTTGATATTGAAGTTGATGTCTCCAATATTATTTTATTTTATTTTATCTTATCTTTCTCTTTCTTTTTACACTCCAGCATGAGTTGATTTCAAAACCGAGACTGTTGTTTGGTGCTTGTCTCTATTGCTGTGGTGCTCACTGGATATTTAATTTCATATTTCTTTCTGTATTGTGGTGGTATTTCAATTGCCTTTTTCACATCCTCTCTCAAGCTGAGGTTGAAATCCTCTGGAAGGACTCCGCCTATTTTCAGCATATTTGACTTCTTTTTTTTTCTTATTTTGTACCCCAATCTATTGCTTTTCTTTACTTCAAACAAAGCCACATAACTCAATTTATCTAGCTCTGCTTCTTAAATAGAGGGGGAGACAGGGGAAGGTACCAGGACCAAACAGATATATGATCACTAATAGTGAGCTGGACAAAGAAGGGACCACCTACTCTAGCAGTCTGGGGGGTGATGGTGGGGTATATGGGTTGCAGAAGGGAAACTGGAATGGGGAGGACAAATTTGGTGATGGTTATTCCCCTGATTCAATGTTGATATGTACCTAAAATACTACCTTGAAAGATATGCAAGCCATTATGATCAAAATAAAATTTAAAAAAAATGATATGCTTTTGTGTGAGTGTTTGTCTGTTTTGGCAGTTCACTGCGTGGTGTGGCTCTCTGACTCTCACAGTTTAAAAGTTTGGCTCTTTGTGTCGAACTTGTTCGCCACCCCTGCATAGTGCATCAAGGTTTAAAATTATATATTGGGTCTGGATAGATAGAAGATTAGGTAAGGTACTTGCTTACATATGACTAATCTGAGTTCAATCCCTGGTATCCAAATGGTTCCTTGGATCCTTCTGTCATGATTCCAGGCACATACTGTAAGCACCTCCAAGAATGGCCTGATGCTCCCTCTCTCTATATATTATTTATTTATATATAAATATATATATTATATTTTATTTGCTATCTTATTGAAAATAATAGGAACCATACATATATAGTACTACAGCCCTGGCATTACAGCCCTAGTTTGTGTTTAAGTTTTTATGTATATTTTTATGAGTAAAGGTGGAACAAAAGTATCTGGAAACTTTCAAAACATCAGAGTGGGAAATTGCAATTATATGCTTTTAAACAGGAATTCTAATTCTCTGCCACTATATTGTCTAAGTCAGTTCAAATTTATGAAGTTCCAGGCTGCTCAGGCATAGGACTGAAATTTATCACTCACTAATTTAATGAAATTACAATTAAATCATCTGTATGTGATCCACTCAGTTGACAGGGTGGCTATTTGACTTCCTGCTTTAAGAAAATATTTCTCAAATCTAGAATAATTTTTCTTCTTCTCCTCTTCAAGTTAAAGATACAATCAGAATGATGGTAGAGACTGGAACTGCCAAAGTCTATATTTATCAGGACTTCCTTTTTCTTCATTTAACACCTCAGTATGAAAGGAAACCACAGGTAAAAGTGAACCAAATCCTAGAATGGTCTTGGGGTGACCCTTTGCATCTAAATATTTTCCTGGACATGTTTTTTATTTCAATTTTTGAATTTAATTTAATTTAATTTTATGCACAGATTTATAATATTGATAATGTCAGTTACCTAAAAAATTATCCAGCACTACCACCAGTTTCAGCTTCCATTCCTCGAGTACCAGTGCTTCTCATCCTATTACCTAATCACCTACAGTTATATATTTTCTATTAAATACTAGTTTCTGTTGCCTTTGAGTATTTGATGATTCTTGATTGTTATTTTATAAACCACACATGAGAGATAATTCTTGATTTCTTCCTCTCCTTTTGACTAACTTCACTCAGCATGATACTCTCCAGAACCTTTAACATAGCTTCAAATTGCATGTGTTGTCTTTTCATAGAGCTGAACTATATTCCACTAGGTATATGTACCATGGTTTCTTTATTCAGTAATATATTCTTGGATATCTGTGTTATTTCTAGATTTTGGATATTGTAAATAGGGTTGCAATGAATACAGGAAAGCAAATGCAATTTTGAAGAGAATTTTGTATCTGATAGCATAAATTTTAAGACAATGAATGTATGAGTTACTTTAGAGATCAATTCCTAGTTTTGGGGAAATTATAAAATTACTTTCTAAGAAGAATTAGTCATTTAAGCTTGCCAACATAAGTGGATTCACTTTTCCTCTCATTTACACTAACACAAATAGCTTTTATTTTCTATGTGCTTCTTTCTGATAAAATATTACGATTAGCAAGTGCCCCACTCCCAACGTGGGTGCCTTCTGCCACCCCACACACTCCTCTCCAGAGTCCTCAGGCCTGAGTGGAGAGCAGACCAGGTCAGTGCCCCACTTCCTATATGCACGCCCAAGACCCGCATCCCGCAGCCACCCTGTGCGTCCCTCTCCAGAGTCCCCAAGTCTGAGCTGAGTGTAGGAGGGGTGAGGCAAACCCTGCACCTGACTCACTCAGTGCAGCAGGGACAGGCTAGGACCATTAGACTGGGTGAGATTGGGCCTTCCACCTAGACCTTTGGGTGACCTAGAGCAGCCTACCCCCCTGAGACCCAGAGTGGACCTGGGACTCCCCAAGGGCTGAGGGCAGCAGCTGGGTGGTTTTGGCTGAGGAAATTTCTTCAGCTGAGGCCCGGAGGGGGTGGAACTCTGTTGACTTTCAGATAGGGGAAGGAGGACAAAGGGCTAGGCCCAACAGCGCCCTCAACCATTGTGGCCAGGAGCAGAGCTGCACCGGCTAACAAGAATAGGGAGAGGGAATAGACCAGACCCACTAAAGGAAGTAACAGAGCTTACTCCCAGCTGGGGGGGGGGGGGCGAAGGAGCTAGGCCCAGCAGTGACCTCCGCCTTTGTGGCCAGGAGCAGAACTGCACTAGCTGGCAACAAAAGGGAAAAGCAACAGTTCAGGCCACATAGAGAGCAGAACCACAGCAGGCCACAGGAGGAGCAAAATCTCAGTGAGCTCACCCAACAGACCCCTCTAGAATCATGCTCAGGGAGGGGACCCATCCCCATGCCAAAGGGGCCAAAGCAGGCTAAATTCAGAAGGCACTGCACTACAAGCCACAACAATAAATGCAAAGAAATATGGGTAAATCAAGGAGAACCCTAACATCTGGAGACACAGAGACAAACCCTAGCAAGTTTCCAAGTCCAACAAAATGCAAAGATCTATTGGAAGAAGACCTAAAAGCAGCCATGAGGAAAAAAAATGCAAGAATTGATAAAAAAAAAAAAAAGAAATGAAGGAAACGCTAGCCACCGAATACAAGAAATCCATGAAGGAACAAATCAGCCACATTAAAGAAGAACTGTCAAAGAATATGAGAGATTCCATACAAAGGGAAATAAAGGAATTAAAAGACACCATAACAAGCCAAATGAGCATGATCACACAGATGGAGAAGCACATTGAAGAACTTGAAGGAAAACTGCAAACAAAAAATGACCAAGAAACCAGCAAGGAAATAAAACGCAAAGTACTAGAAGGAAAAGTCCAGTATCTAATGAACAAAGACAAAAGAAATAACCTAAGAATCGTGGGTATACCAGAAAGGGAGGAAATAGGAAAAGGGGAAGAACAAGTAGTCAGAGAAATAATACACAGAAAACTTTCCCACCCTCTAGAAAGGAAATTCAGTGCAAATTCAGGAAGTGAAGAGAGTCCCTAATAAAATAGACCATAATAAACCAACACCAAGACATATAGTAACCCAAATGGCAAAAAAAAAAAAAAAAAAAAAAAAAAGATGATCTCCTTAAAGCAATAGGGGAGAAAAAAAAAACCTCAAATACAAAGGAAGGGACATAAGAATCAAACCATATCTCCCATTTGAAATAATTCAAGCAAGAAGACAGTAGAATGACATATTTAAATGCCTGAATGAAAGAAATTTCCAATCTAGGTTCCAATATCCAGCAAAACTATCATTCATATGGGAGGGCAGACTAGAAACATTCTCAAACAAAATCAATCCTAAACGACCTACTCAGAGACAAATTACACAATCCAAACCCCCAATTGTAACAACAACCACACTACACAACACAACTGCACAACAGTCCTCTCTGTCAATAATATCCATAAATGTTAACAGACTAAAATCTCCCATTAAGAGACACATAGTAGAGAACTGGATTAGAAAACATAAACTGGACTTCTGCTGCCTGCAAGAAACACACCTACAACTACAGGAAAAACACAGGCTTAGAATAAAGAATGGAAATTAATTATTCAGGCTAATAGAAAACAAAAAAGAGCAGAGACAGCCATTCTTATATCAGACCAAATTCCATTCAACCTCAATAAAGTGATCAGGAACAAAGAGGGACATTATGTACTGATCAGGGGGAACACTAGACCAAGAATTATTAACCCTAGTCAATATTTATGCAACTAATTTAGAGCCAGCAAAATATGTGAAACAACTGCTCACAAGCCTGGAGAAACACATGAAGGGAAATGTGATAATTGTAGGAGATTTTAATACTCCACTACCACCACTGGATAGGTCCACCAAACAAAAAAAGGGCAGAGAAATTGGAGCCCTAAATAAAAAATTAGAAGATCTAGGGCTAATAGACTTATATAGAACCCTCACTCCCCCAGAAAACAGAATATACATTCTCCTTAAGCCCACAGGGAACCTTCTCCAGAATAGACCATGTCATAGGATACAAATCTAACCTATAAAAGACCGCAAATGTAAGGATCATTAGAAGCACCCTATCAGATCACTATGCAACAGAGGTCAAAATTGACTACAAGAAGAAGCAATGGAGAAAAACTAATACCTAGAGATTAAACAACATGCTGCCAACAATAGCTGGATCAAAGAGCAAATCAAGGAAGAAATAAAAAGATTCCTTGAAACAAATGATAATGAAGAGACAACCAGTCAAAATCTGTGAGACACAGCAAAAGCAGTTAATTGGGGGAAATTTATAGCAATACAGGCCTATATCAAGAAATAGGAAAATGACAAAACCAAAAGTTTAAAGGATCACCTCAAAAAATTGGAACAACACAGCATAAAAATTCAACCACAGCCATAAGGCAAGAAATAATAAAAACCGGAGCAGAAATAAACAACATAAAAATTAAGAAAACAATACAAAAGATCAATGAGACCAGGAGTTGGTTTTTTGAAAAAATAAACAAGATAGACAAACCACTGGCAAAACTCACCAAAAAAAAAGGAAAAACACCCAAATCAGTAGGATCACAAACGAAAGGGGAGATATTACAACAGAACCCCAAGAAATACAATGTATCATGAGATCATATTATGAACAACTATACTCAGCTAGGCTAGAGAACCCAGTAGAAATCGACAGATTTCTGGAAAAATACCGTCTTTCGAGACTGGATAAGAAAGACCTAGAAAGCCTAAATAGACTAATCACTTCAGAGAAAATTGAAGATGTAATTAAGAAAC
Organism: Suncus etruscus; assembly: GCF_024139225.1. Taxonomy (NCBI): domain Eukaryota; kingdom Metazoa; phylum Chordata; class Mammalia; order Eulipotyphla; family Soricidae; genus Suncus; species Suncus etruscus. The sequence goes on along the minus strand of NC_064850.1, from coordinate 89,313,874 downwards.
TCACTAGGAACAAAAGTTCATGTCCAGATGAATATACAGGCAAATTCTATCAAACATTCTGAGAAGACTTACTACCACTTTTCCACAGGCTATTCCAAACCATCAAAAAAACAGGAATCATTCCCAACTCCTTTTATGAGGCTAATATCACTCATTTCCAAAGATGGCAAGGACACCACCAAGAAAGAAAACTACAGACCAATCTCACTAATGAACAAAGATGCAAAGATTCTCAACAAAATTTTAGCAAAGCAAATCCAGCACTTTATCAAAAAGATCATACATCATGGCCAAGTGGGCTTTATCCCAGGAATGCAAGGTTGTTTCAACATACACAAATCAATCAACATCATACATTACATCAACAACAAGAAAGACAAAAACCACATGATCATATCAGTCAATGCAGAGAAGGCATTTGACAAAATCTAACACCCTTTCATGTTGAAAACACTCAGCAAAATAGGGTTAGAGGGAACCTTCCTCAAGATAGTTACAGCTATCTATGAAAAGCCCACACCCAACATTATCCTTTTTTTTTGTTGTTTGTTTGTTTGTTTTGGTTTTTGGGCCACACTCGGCGGTGCTCAGGGGTTACTCCTGGCCGTCTGCTCAGAAATAGCTCCTGGCAGGCACAGGGGACCATATGGGACACCAGAATTCGAACCAACCACCTTTGGTCCTAAATCAGCTGCTTGCAAGGCAAATGCCGCTGTGCTATCTCTCCGGGCCCCCAACATTATTCTTAATGGCAAAAAACTAGAAGCATTTCCACTAAAGTCAGTAACTAGGCAAGGCTGCCCACTCTCTCCACTTTTATTCAACATAATATTAGAAGTTCTAGAAAGAGCAATCCGACAAGAGATGGGAATAAAAAAATCCAAATTGGGAAAGAGGAACTCAAACTATCTTTTTTTGCAGATGATATGATGATAGACATTGAAAACCCTAAAGAATTCACAGTAAAACTCCTAGAAACAACTAACCAATACAGCAAAGTGGCTGGCTGCAGTCAATACACAAAAGACAGTAGCATTTCTCTATACAAATAACGAAGCTAAAGAGAGAGAGAGAGAGAGATCAAAAATACAACTCCATTTAAAATAGTATCAAAAATATAAATTACCTAGGAATCAATCTTACAAGGGAAGTGAAGGACTTATACCAGGGAAACTTCAAAAACACTCTAGAAAGAAATTGAAGAGGATCTAAGGAAATGGAAGAACATCTCATGCTTATGGGTAGGTAGAATCAACATAGTCAAAATGACTATCCAACCCAAACTACTATATAGATTTAATGCAAAACCGATCCAAATTCATACATCATTCTTTAAAGAATTAGAACAATCAATCATAAAATTTATCTGAAACCACAAAAGACCCAGGATAGCCAAACACATATTGAAGAACAAGAAGCTGGGTGGCTTCTCTTTACCTAACTTGAAACTATATTATAAAGCCATAGTGATCAAAACAGCATGGTACTGGAACAGAGACAGGACCTCAGACCAATGGGTTAGAACAGAATTTCCAGACATAAACCCCCAGATATACAGTCAACTAATATTTGACAAAAGAGCCAAGGACTTGAAATGGAACAAAGAAAGTCTTCAACAAACGGTGTTGGTACAATTGGAAAACCACATGTAAGAAATTAAAAATTGACCCATACCTCACTCCTTTTACAAAAGTCAACTCAAAATGAATCAAAGACCTTGAAATCAGACCCAAATCTATAACATTTATTGAAAATAAAATAGAAAGACCACTCAAAGATCTATATATCAAAAAAGCCTTCGAGGACAGAGCACCAATGGCAAGAACTTTAGCATCAAACATAAACAAATGGGACTACATCAAACTAAAAAGCTTCACTTTTTCCTGCTTAGCCAGCTTAGAGACACCAAGGACCATAATCCCTCCAGGACCCACAACCAGTAAGATGTCCCCACCCAAGGAATGTGGGGCCGATTCCTGCCATGTGATTGGGCACCCAGAAACTTAAAAAGAACAGTGGCCATGCTCTTTGCCTTTTTTCTGCTGAGTCAGCCTAGAGACATCAAAGACCATAATTCCTCCAGGACCCACACCCGGTAAGATGTCTTCACCCAACAAATGTGGGACCAATTCCTGCCATTTGATTGGGAATCCAGAGACTTAAAAAGGATGGTGGCCATGCTCTCTGCCTTTTTCCTGCTGAGCCAGCCTAGAGACACCAAAGACCATAATATTTCCAGGATTGGTGAGAGGGGGCAGCCTTGTCTTGTACCAGGTATATTCTCATGCTACAAAGATTGGCACACATCACAAAAAATAAGAACAATCAGTGCTGATGGGGATATGGAAATAAAGAAACTCATTCACTGCTGGTGGGAATCTCATCTAGTCGAGCCTTTATGAAATACAATATTGAGATTTCTCAAAAAAAAATAGAAATTGAACTCCACTCCTAGGGCTATACTCTAGGACCACTAAAACACAATACAAAAATGCCTTCTGCACATCTGTATTTACTGTAGCAGTAGTATTCACAATAGCCAGAATCTGGAAAAAAAAAAAAAAACCAGATGCCCAACAGCAGATGATGTGGTACATATATACAATGGAATAGTATGCAGTTGTCAGGAAAAATGTAGTCATGAAATTTTCCTATACATGAATGGACATGGACACTATTATGCCAAGTGAAATAAGTCAGAGGGAGAGAGATAGATACAGAATAGTCTCACTATCTATGGCATTTAAGACAAATGAAAGGCATTATTGGAATAATACCCAGAGACAATAGAGATTATGGCTAGAAGGACCACCCTTGAGATGAAGCTTACCACAAAGATTGGTGAGTTCATTTAGAGAAATAACTACACTAACAACTATCATGACAATGGTAGTGAGTGAGAGAAAAGGATTGTCTAAAATACAGGCAGAAGGTGGTGGAGGAGAGAGATGGGGACATTGGTGGTGGGAAGGTTTCAATGCTAAAAGGAGGTGTTCTTTTATAACTGAAACCCAACTACAAACATATTTGTAATTGTGGTGCTCAAATATATTATAAAACATACAAGCTTTCTCAGTCTTATCACTTCTACATTCTACATTCAGTATTGAATGTACTTGCCATAGCAATTAAGAAAAATATGTAAAGTTTATCCAGATAGGCAAGAAAAAGTCAAGCTCTCACTTCTTCTAGATAGCATAATACTGTATTTAGAAATCACAGAAAGCTTTTAGAAATATTAGGTTGGTATAGGAAAGTAGAAAGCAATAAAATGTGCACAAATTTATGGCATTTATTGAAAAATAATAAAGAGGAAAATAGCTTTTCACAATATTTACTTCAGAAAATTAAGTACCTTGGAATCAACTAAAGAGGTAAAAGTGCTATACAAAGAAAACTACAAAGCATTGCTTGTAGAAAAAGAAGCAGACACAACACAATTGAAACACATACCCTGCTAATAGATTGAGAGGATTAACATCATTAAAATAGCAATACTTCCCAAAGCATTGCACATATTTAATGTAGTCCTTAAAAGCATACCCAAGACATTTTTCAAAGAAGTATAGCAAACACTTTTGCAATTCATATGGAACTAAAAACTTCCTCCAATATCTAAAGCAATCCTTGGGGGAAAGTATATAGGAGGCCTTTTCTCCTATTTCAATCTGTACAACGAAACAGTATTCATCAGGGAACAAGATCCCCCCCACACCAGGCGGGTCTTCAGGGCCATGCCTGGTTAATCGGGCCCTGGGGGGAGGGGGTGAGAAATTCCTCCCTATGCATCCAAAAACTACAAAGGCATGGCTGGGCTCAGAACACTCCACATGCCAGGATTTCTGGTGCCTTTGACTGGTATGTTGGGGGCTCTGGGCAGGACAGCTAGCCATAGGCCCCCTGGGCTGACCACTTAGTCCAGGGGAACAAGATCCCCCACACACACCAGGCGGGTCTTCAGGGCCACGCCTGGTTAATCGGGCCCTGAGGGGAGGGCGTGAGAAATTCCTCCCTAGGCATCCAAAAACTACAGAACCGTACTTCATGTATTAAGAGTATTCTTTATTCTTACGTTATGTTTTGCATATCCAGAATATTCATTTTTTTATTCTGCCCTTTCACACACCCCTATAAAGCTCTTTTTTACTCCTTAAATCTCTAACCCCCCCAAACTTCACTAACCTACATTACTCTTTTTAACTTCAGTAGTATACAATCCTAATCACAGACCAAAGCCATGCATTGTGTGTAACAACCCAAAACTGTTTCAAGATACACAAATGGACACGTATTTCTTTAGAATATTTTGTTTTCTTTCTCTGACAGCTATAATTCTTACTAAATGTTGTCTTATGCAGTGACGATTCAAACCACTTTTTATCTTCTCTTTTTGAGCTGTTTAACAAGGAATTTTGGTGAAAGAGTCCCCCAGTTTAATGCTTATGATTGAACCATATTATGGGAATCGTTGGAATTGTTCTTATGGCCCCATGTGCACCAATAACACCATGTGGCATTGCTCCTTTTTTGCATAGGCACATTAAAATGGGAAAATACTATACATACAAATAAGATCCTATCTAATAGAGATTGGAACACACAAATCTTGTGGAACAAAGGGACCTTACACCCTGAACATTGACATAACGACCTGGCACAGACCTCTGAAGAAAGGGCATTTTCCATTCACCCCTGAACCAGGGAAGCCATCCACGAAACATCCAGGCTGGTCTATAACATCACCTGGAACCAATCCTCTACCATGGAAGACCCTATACTGCTCAGACATTGACCTGCTCAAAGGAAACTTACCTTAACACTGAGAAGACTTAACAAAAACAACGACCTGCTTACAGGACAGGGCTCCCTGCATTGCCCTTTGATTGTGAGGTGAAACGAGAGGACGCTCCACATCCTGACCTCAATGTAGGATATGAAGATTCCAGGATCTTTAATACAGAAACATGATACCAACAACAGAGACTGTGTGAAAAATAAAAGTGTGTTGGCACTACAGACAGTGTCTTGGATTGGATGACTAGCTTGCCTGGAGCCTAGAGTTGGTCTTGTGCCAGGAAACTTCAGGGGTCAGGTCCCTTTGTATTTAGGCCAAGGTTATTTTTTTCCATGTCCCTCATATTTTGGTGGGCCTATGCAAACAACAATTGCCACTCCAACACCATTTTTACTGTGCTCCTTTGACTCTAATCCTTAAAAAGAACCCATTTAAAATTTGAGGTTAACTTAAGCTAATATGCATGTATTTGGAAATGTAAAAAAATACTATGCCTGTAATGTTTAAGGAGTTACGTATGTTTTATGGCTTTAGATTGCCTTGTGTACTGTTAAGAAATATTATAATGTGTTACAATCTGGGGACTTGAGGGACAAAATAATTGTACATGAATTCTGTCTTACTTTTCTTTGGCTGAAATTTCAAAGTTAAGATATCAGCAAGGGGACTTCTGAGAATTATGTTATGGGTGATTGTCCTTCCACTGTAACTTTACCTTGTCCTCTTTCTTTGCATCCTTGTTCTCATAATTAAAAATAAAAAAATTAATAAAAAACAGTATTCATTAAAACAGCATTGTATTTAAATAAATAAAACCCTTAGATAAATGGAATATACTTGGATATAATCATACCTACCCTCAGGTATATGATCATTTTGTCTTTGATTAAGGTGCAAAAAATATGAAGTGGGACAAGGAAAGTCTCTTCAATATGTGATAATGGAAAACTGGCCAGCTTCATGCAATAAAATGGATTTAGACATCTTTTTAATGCCATGTACCAAAGCCAAATCGAAATGCATTGAAGACTTTGATATCACACCTGAAAATTTAAGGTAAATAAAGAAAGCATAGGCAGAGCACTTCATTGAAGCGTTAGGCAAATTTTTTTCTTTTCTTTTCTTTTTTTTTTTTGTTTGTTTGTTTGTTTTTGGGCCATGCCTGGTGATGCTCAGGGTTACCCTTGGCTATGTGCTCAGAAATCACTCTGGGCTTAGGGGACCATATAGGATGCCAGGAATTGAACCAAGGTCCATCCTGGGTCATCTGCATGCAAGGTAAATGCTCTGCCACTGGGCTATCACTCTGGCCTCGAAGCTATAGGCATCTTCAAATATAAAATACAATTGGCCAAGCAAGTGGAAGCAAAGATAAAAACATAAAAGTCATTCATTTTAGAAGCTTCTGCACTCGATGTATACAATGACTAGTATACAAAAACTGCCCACAGAATGAATAAAAGTATTCACCCAATAGCTATGTGACAAAAAAAAAAAAAGGTAGACACCAACTGAAAAATGAGGAACAGGGATCAGGAGCCTGCATTATGCCAGTGATGTAAAAGAGTAGTATTGTTACACATCTAAAAAACAAACTTAATAACTCTTAAAACGTGAGGTTTATTTTGCAACCAGTGAACTCTGTAATGTGTTTGTCAAGGTAGCAAGCTAGGGGGCTTGAGAAGATAGAGTATGGGAATTATAATAAGTAGAGAATTGACACTGGTGTTGTGATTGGTGAAATACCATATGCTTAATAATTAACAATAACTTTGTAAATCATTGTTCTTTAAAAAGAAGGAAGTTGTGTTTCATCCATATAGTGATACTGATTGAAAATAAATCATATGCAAAAGACTATATCCACATATATAGTATATATATTTTATATCAGATTATAAACATTATTTACATGTAGATTATAGAAATGACTGATTCAGGCTTGAGGTATAGGGCTTAAGGGAGAAGGTTGAGGGATAGGATAAGTTAGTAAATCTCTAATAGCACAAGATGAGGAATTTTAACATGGAATTTTTCTGTGTCTTAATCATGAGGCTGGTCACACAAAATTATGCATGTAATTAAATTACAATAAACAAAACACACACATACACTCACACACTTGAGTCCTTGTAAAATAGTAATAGTCCAAAGTTTCTTGGATCATGTGAATATAAATATTCATAGAGAAGAAATACAAGTGACCTGAAAGCATATGAAATAAGCTCTATATCACTAATAATTAAGCAATACAAGTCAAAAAGACAATGAGGTATCACTGTACACCATAAAGACTGACACTGATCAAAAGAACAACAACAGCATTGATTTGGATGTGGTGAAAAAGGGCCTCTATTTCAATAGTGGTAGAAATGACAATTTAGTTCAGACTTTTTGAAGACAATACAGACATTAAAAAAAAAACAGGAATTGCAGAGATGTACCATCTGAGTATCTGTTATCCTGCAACTAAATGTTAATATCCCAGACTCTAAATGCAATCCACCTCTCCCCTTCCCCAATCTCTAGCTAGACCCTGACTGTCGCCATTCCTGACATCCGTCTACCCTCTCTTTCCCAATCCAGGCAGATGCGAGTAATTCTGCAGAAAGGTATTCCAATTTATATCTGCTATTTCTAGGCTGGTGGAAATAGCTCTTCTTTCTTTCAGACAATATACAGCTTCAAAACTCACACAAAGAAAATAGTCAACCATATTTAGGATAATCAAATAACGCCCTGTTTTAGGAAAATAACCTTAAAGGCAGGTTATTATCTATATGTATATATACGTATATATACTGCCTCCTTTTGTGTAGCCAAGTCATTATATCAATTCTTGAGTAATGGGGAACCTTAAATTTTATTATTCCAACCCACAAACTGCAAAGAACAATAGTAAATTATGGAGGTCAATGTAGTTGTGTACTCAGAGAGAAAAATAGGCAAATCTCTAAGACCATCAAGATGCCTGAGTTTGGTAGATGAGTACCTAAAATAAATAGTTTAGTAACAGAAATCAAGTAGGCCCTAGCCAGTGAAAATAATCAATTGATGTGTCTTTTGGCCATATGTATTTCTTCTTTGTCAAAGTGTCTGTCCATTTCTTCTCCCCATTTTTTTTATGGGATTAGATGTTTTTTTCTTGTAAAGTTCTGTCAGTGCCTTGTATATTTTGGAGATTAGCCCCTTATCTGATGGGTACATGAAAAAATGCTCTACATCACTAATCATCAGGGAGATGCAAATCAAAACAACTATGAGGTACCACCTCACACCCCAGAGATTGGCACACATCACAAAGAATGAGAACAAGCAGTGTTGGCGGGGATGTGGAGAGAAAGGAACTCTTATCCACTGCTGGTGGAATGCCGTCTAGTTCAACCTTTATGGAAAGCAATATGGAGATTCCTCCAAAAACTGGAAATTGAGCTCCCATACGACCCAGCTATACCACTCCTAGGAATATACTCTAGAAACACAAAAATACAATACAAAAATCCCTTCCTTACACCTATATTCATTGCAGCACTGTTTACCATAGCAAGACTCTGGAAACAGCCAAAATACCCTTTGACAGAAGAATGGCTAAAGAAACTGTGGTACATATACACAATGGAATATTATGCAGCTGTCAGGAGAGATAAAGTCATGAAATTTTCCTATACATGGATGTACATGGAATCTATTATGCTGAGTGAAATAAGTCAGAGAGAGAGAGAAAGATGCAGAATGGTCTCACTCATCTATGGGTTTTAAGAAAAATGAAAGACATTCTTGCAATAATAATTTCCAGGCACAAAAGAGAAAAAAGCTGGAAGTTACAGCTCACCTCACTGAGTTTAGTTAGAGAAATAACTACGTTTTGAACTATCCTAATAATGAAAATGTACGAGGGAAATAGAAAGCCTGTCTAGTGTACAGGCAGGGGTTGGGTGGGGAGGAGGGAGAATTGGGACATTGGTGATGGGAATGTTGCACTGGTGATGGGTGGTGTTCTTTATATGACTGAAACCCAAATACAATCATGTATGTAATATAGTTGGTTAAATAAAAAAAGAAATAACTACACACACAAAAAAAGAGAAAATAATCAATTGATAAGCAAATAACTCAGAGATCTTTCAGTAGATGAAAGATTCAATACAAATAATATCAAAGAAACTAAAGAACATGTTAGCAAACCATAGAAGCAAATTCACACAGAGTTGTATAAACAAACTGAAGATAAATTATAAGCTAGCATTTATTAAAAAAGAAAAAATAAAAGGCAGACAAAAAGATGGAATAAAATGAGAAAAGACTAGAGAAATAATCTGCAAATTATAAAAATACTAGAAGGGGATGAATAGGGGGAAAAGAGCATAAAGTGGTATAGGTAATAGGATAATAGAAGATACCTTCTTCTCTGTCACTTCTCAAGTTTTCTAAGTTGTAATGTAGAAATAGATTTCTATAGAAATCCAAAAGACCAAAAGAATAGCAAATAAAATTGACTCAAAAAACATATATACTTATAACAATCAAAAATTACAAAATCCAAAGAGATAAATGGATATCTTAGATTAGCAAGGGAACAAAAAAGCTTTAAAAATAAAGAAAAGAACATAAGAATCACACAAGATCTCCCATATGCGATAAAACAGGCAAGGAAATATTCAATATTCAAATTAATAAATAAAAGAAATTTTCAACCTAAAGCTCGCTACAGAGAAAATTGCTCATTTACATAGAATGGGTGGTTAAAAAACATTCTCAGACAAAAAGGAACTTGCAACATTGGTGATAAGCAAAACAATTTTTAATGAACTACATATGTAAACAAAAGAACCAATTGCAACAGTATACAACCCTATATAAAAAAAAGCATAACAATTATTTCTTTTCATGGTTTCCTTGAATGACAGTAGACTAATAACCCTTCCCATCAAAAAGGCACAGAGTAGAGGGTTGGATCGGGAAACAAAATTTATTCAATTTTTGCTTGCAGGAAACACATCTAAAATATCAGAATAGAAACCAGCTCAGATTAATAAGCCACCTGAAAAAGAAAATGCTGGACAACCTTAATCATATAAGAACAAATTGCAAACAACCTCAAGAAAGTAATTATAGATAAAGATGTCACTATGTAGGGGCCGGAGAGATAGCACAGTGGTAGGACATTTTCCTTGCTCTCAGCCAACCCAGGACAAATTATGGTTAGCATCCTAGCATCCCATATGGTCCTCCAAGCCTGCCTGGAGAGATTTCTGAGCACAGAGCCAGGAATAATCCCTGAGTGCCACAGGTTGACACCAAGTGAGACTCACAAATAAAAATAAAAAAAAAGATGGCACTATGTGTTGATTATGGAGATAAGAGAACAAGGAGTACTATATATGATCAACATATGTTCAACAAATGTTTGGTAAGCAAAATACATATTACTTTTTCTCAAAAACCTAAAGAAACACATAGACAAAAACATAGTAGTTGTTGGAGATGTTAAAATGTTGCTGTCATTATTGAATAGATCCACTAGGCAGAATATCAGTAATGAAATTAGAACCCTAAATGAGAAACTAAAAGATCTGGAATAATGGACTTCCATAGGGTCTGCCATGCTCAAAAAATATGAATATACATTCTTCTCTAGTGCACATGAAGCATCCTCTAGGATAGATCACATTTTAGAATATAAGTGTAACTTAAATACTTACAAATCTAAGAATCAGAATCTACATATTATCAAACCAAAATGCCACAGAGATAGAGGTTGATTGTAAAACGATCTAGAGAAACTCTAACATATGGAGAAAGAACAACATGCTGCATAATAATAGCTGGGTGAAATAAGATATAAATAGATTCCATAATACTAAAAATAAAATAAAAGTTACCAAAAACTATGGAACACAGCAAAAACAGTAATTAGGGAGTAACTTATAAATATACAGGCCTGCATAAGAAAATAAGAAAAAAAATAAAATCAAGAACCTAAAGGACCATCATAAATATCTAGAAAACTAAGAACAAAGAATCCAAACATAAGTAGAAGAAACAAAATAATAAAAACCAGAGCAAAAGTTAATAATATAAAAATGGAGAAAACAATTAAAGTATTATTGAAACCAGATTTTTAAAAATATAATTATGCTTTGAGACTATAATATGTCATATTTAGCTTTTTCTTATATATAAAATATATCTTTTATTTTCTGCTTTTGAAATATGACTATATTTTAGAAATCTAAGGACAAAAGAAGCATTGCAATTGAATGGCAGAATGTATAAACTTGAAATAAATCAGTTATGATCATAAAATATAAAATATTATTGAAACCAGCAACAGTTTTTTAAAGAAAAAACAAGATAGACAACAAACAATTGGCATCATACACACACAAACATAATGGCTAAATACTCAACTAAATTGAATCATAAATAAAAAGGGAGAAATGACAACAGACGCCCCAGAAATCCAAGACATTATGAAAACTTAGTATGAGCAACTATATTACATTAAGCTAAAGTACATAGATAAATGGACAGTTTTCTGTAAATATATAAGAATAAGCAAGAAAACGATAGCCTAAACAAGCCAACAAGTAAAGAAATTGAAACAATAACTAAGAATATTCGCAAGAATAAAAGTCTAGAACTAGATGGGTTTATGGGTGAGTTTGACAAACATCCAGAGAATTATTACCATTGACACTTAAACTCTTCCAAAAAATTGAAATGACAAGAACCCTTCATAATATTTTCTATGAAACAAATTGCTTCTCAATATGTGACAGTTATACTACCAATATAAAAAACTATAATCCAATCCCATGGGTGAATTTTCATGCAAAAATCCTTAACAAAACAGTAGAAAATGAAATCAAATAGCACATCAAAAATTAACCATTATTATCAAGCAAACTGCATCTCAGGGTGCAAGGATGGTTCAATATATGAAAATCAAGCAACATCATACTACATCAGTAAAATAAATGATAAATATCATATTATCATGGCATCAATGCAGAGAAAGCAAATAATACAAGATTGAACAGCCATTCCTGAACAAAACTCTAAGCAAAATAGATGTGAAAGAATGCTTTCTCAAGATAATAACAGTTATTTAATAATAAACCTAAAGAAACCAATAGTAACAGGTGAATTCTTCTTTACTATAATAACAACCATTTGATAACAAACCTAAGGAATAAAATTTAAGCAAATAGGATTGCATCAAATTAAATATTTTCTGTAAGGGGGAAAGAAACACAGATAAATCTAAAAGAGAGTTGAGTAGAAGAAAATATTGCACTCAACACATCAAATAAATGGTTTATATCTAGGATGTACCAAGTACTCACAATGATTATTCTCACAAAACCTAAAATCTTTACGAAAAAATGAGGAGAACAAATGAATAAAAACTCCTTTGAGGAAGAACAGTTGTCTAACAGTCACATGAAAAAATGCTCCTCGACATTTATAATTAGAGAAATCAAAATCACAATGTGATATCATTTTACACTAGTGAATATGGTATATATCAAAATATTTGAAACAATTTCTGTTGATGGGGATGTCAGAAACAAGGAACTATCATCCACTGCTGGTGAGAATAGTGCCTGGTCCAACCCCTATGAAAAACAGTATGGAAAGTTTTTAGTAAACTAAGTATCAATCTGCCATGTAATATAGCAATCCTGCTTTTGGGTATCTATTCCCAGGACAAAAAACTGTCCATCCAAAACTTAAATGTATGCACACCACTGTTCATCACAGCACTTGGTAAAATAGCTAAGATTTCTAATCAACATCTACCTAGATGTCCAACAGCAGATGAGTGGACCATGAAGATGTAGTATATATACACAGTGGAATATAACTATAAGGAATAATGCAATCTTAAGTGAAAAATAGATGGAACTGGAAGATTTATTTTAAAGTAAGTATGCCAGAGGAAGACTGAATACAAAATCACTTACATATAATATTTAGAATATCATATGTATTAGAATATTAGAATAACAGCATGAAAAACAGCAATAGTTTAAATTGAGGTGATCAAGATTACTCTAGACCCCAGAATATAAATAAATGTTCAAGTCATAGTCAACAACAATAAAATCATGAGACTCAAAACTTTAACAACCAAACTTTTAAAAGTGCTTATTATGATGTCAGGCTGAGCAGGGGCTTATGACATGAAGTGGACACTGGTAATATTGATCAGGAGGGAAGTTGACACTGGTGATGGGATAGGTCCTAAATATTGTATGTCTAAAACCCAATTATGAATATCTTTTTAAATCAGAATGGTTTAACTATTTTAAATGGCAATACTTATCAAAGTCACTATACAGATTTAAGGTAATCCTATAAGTTTATCCATACCATAATAAAAAAGTTTAAATAAATTGCCATGACCTATTGATCCTGTGCCACCATGTATGACTTCTCCCTGGATCTCCTCGAACAACCTCATTCACTGCCAAATCTCAAACCCAAACCAGACAGATATATCACCTTCTGCATGATAAATTTACTCCTTCACCACACTAATTTTAAGGGTTGTGGGTTTTGTTATACCTGTATAATTTTCATTTAACCAAATGGGATTATTTGATATTCACCCTTATAAACACTGAAATAGGATTTAGGGTATAAAGGTTGTTTGATTAACAGATTAATGAGATTGCTTAAATATAATGAAACAGCTTAGAGCTCAAATAATTGGTATTCTAGCATTCAAAATAAAGCCTCCAAAAATCTTTAAGATCAATGAAGAAACAAATAAAGCCACATGCACTCACAGATCAGGACAGTTCCATGTAATAACAAAGTTCAAAAAAATCCTCAAGCCTTATAGAGGAGGAACATAAATAAATGCTCCATTCATTGGCTATGGAAATAAAGTAGTCTTTGGACAATTAACCAGCTGAAAGGCAAACTTACCCAGGGAATGAAAAAGACCATAAAAAATAACTAAAGTTAAAACACACAATAGTAATGTAGTGCAAAGAATGTAACATGTATAAGCATATTTCAATAATATTGAACTGAAATTACTTGCCAATAACAAGAATGGAGTGATATACAACCTAACCTAACATAACATAACATAAGATAATCTAACATAACCTAACATAGCACAACATAACATAAATAGCACAGCATAACATAGCATAATATAACATATAAATATTCCTTGTGTTTTTTATCCAAATTCAGATGATATTCTTCAAAGAGCTAGTTAAGTCAATAATAAAGTTTTTATAGAATAAGAAGAGACCACAGAAAGCCAAAACCATTTGAAAAATTAGAAACGTGGAGGTATCTTATTATCTAATTTGGAACCCTATTGTAAAGCTATAGTGATCAGAACTGCCCAGTACTGAAATAAGTATTGGCTCCCTGATCAGTGGGCCATGATGAAATACCCAAGAATAAACTCTCTCTCTCATAATAGTTGTTAGTGTGGTTCTTTCTCTAACTGTGCTCACTACTCTGTATGCTGAGCATGATATTGTAAGATGGCCCTTCCAGCCCTCATCTCTATTTTCCCTGGGCATTATTACTATAATATCCTTAATTTTTCTTAAAATCCATAGATGAGTGTCAAATTCAGATGACATTCTTCAAAGTGATAGTCAAGTCAATAAAGTTTTCATGGAATAAGAAGAAACCACGGAAAGCCAAAACTATTTTGAAAAATTAGAAATGTGAAAGTGTCTCATTAACTAATTTGGAACTTTATTATAAAGCTATAGTGATCAAAACTGCCTGGTACTTAAATAAGTATCGGCTCCCTGATCAGTGGGTCATGATCAAATACCCAACAATAAACTCACTCTCTCTCTCTCTCTCTCTCTCTCTCTCTCTCTCTCTCTCTCTCTCTCTCACACACACACACACACACACACACACACACACACACATGCACGCACACACCACACAGTTGATTTTTGTAAAGGATCTGAGAATATAAACTAGAGTAACTACTCTCTTCAACAAGAATGCTTAAAATGGATAGCTACATATAAGAAACTGAAACTTGATCATTATCTGACACCTTATACAAAAGACATTTTAATGTGAATCAAGACTTTGAGATCTGATAAGAAAACATAAAGTGCATTGAGAAAAATCTAGGCAGAATACTACAATATTTGAATGTCAAAGGTGTCTTCAATGATTAATTTACCATTTGCCTTCAATTTATCCCTGGCAAAGTAATAAAATAAAAAGTAAAATTGGACAACATAAAGCTAAAGCATTTCTACATAGCAAAATAAACATGAATAAAACTAAAAGACAGCTAACTAAATGAAAATGTATTATTCCACATATAAGATAAAGGCTTGATATCCAAGTAATATAAAGTATTCACAAAGATCAACCCCACCAAAAAAAAAAAAAAAGAAACATTCAAAACAACTATCAAAAATTGGTAAAGAAACTAAACAAACACTTCTCAGAGGAAGATATGATGATAATCATTAGGCACTTAAAAAACTGCTCAGCATCATTTACCACTATAAAATTTCAAGAAAACAGTGACTTATCTCACAATAGTAGAAATGGCACACAATAAATATAGAAGAAACATTCTGTGCTGGCATGCATGTATTGAAAAATGAATTCTCATCCACTGCTGGTGGGAATTTTCTGGTTCAACCCTATGGAAAATGGTATGAAAAATCATCAGTAAACTTAAAATTAAGATTTTACTTTTGCATGAAGCAGATTAATTGTGCCCAAACCACTTATTGAAGAGAATTTTATTGCTCCATTTTGCATTTATTACCCTTTTATCAAAGATTGTCAGTCTGGGGAACATTCTCTGAATACTCAAGTCTATTCCATTGATCTGAGGGTCTGTCTTTGTTTCAATACCATGCTGTGCTATTATTTTACAGTGTAATTTAAAGTTGGGAAAAGTGATGCCTCACATATTACTTTTCCTAAGGGTTGCTCTAGCTATTTGGGTGTTTATTGTTCCAAATGAATTCATGAGTGTTTGATTCAATTTATTGAAGAATGTCATGGGTATTCTTAGATAAATTGTATTAAATCTGTACAATATTTTGAAGAGTATTAATATTTTAATTATGTTAATTCTCCCAATCTATGAGTAGGAAATATGTCTCTATTTCCTTGTGTCCTCTTTTATTTCTGGAGGCAGTATTTTGTAGTTTTCTTTATATATGTTCTTCACCTCTTTAGTCAAATTGACTCTAGGATATTTGAGTTTGTATGACACTAATGTGAATGGGGTTGTATTTTTAATGTCCATTTCTTCTCTTTATTGGTGTATCAGAAGGCCATTAATTTTTGTGTGTTAATTTTGTAGCCTGCGACTTTGCTATATAGAACCTATTGTTTCTAGAGCTCTTTGGTAGAGTTTTTAGGGTATTGTAAACCATGATGCCAAGATAAAGTGACCAAGGTCTGTCCTAGGTCAGCCATGTGCAAGGCAAACACCCTACTGCTGCACCACTGTTCCGGCCCCATTTATTGATAGTTCTTAATTCATATTTCCAGTTAAACTCTCTTTAGTCTTTTTGCTTCTCTGAGAAATATCAAACCATGACTTTTTAATACTCAGAGATTTATATCATCCCCACTCAATATCAATGCTATCAGACCTTACACTGAAATGCAAAGTATCAGAAAGGGGGTTGAAGGGTTAGAACCTGTTTGAAATACACCCCAGACTTCTCAAGAAAATAGCAAAGTCGTGGAGTGTGGGGATGGCTCAATAGAAGAACACATGTCTAGCAGGAATGAGGTCAATAGTTTTTGGGGGGAGGGCCACACCTGTTGAATCTCAGGGTTACTCCTGGCTATGCACTCAGAAATTGTTCCTGGCTTGGGGAATCATATGGGATGCCGGGGGATCAAACCACAGTCCGTCCTAGGCTACAGCTTGCAAGGCAGATGCCTTACCTCTAGCACCACCGCTCCAGCCCTGAGGTCAATATTTTGATTACAAGTCCTATCCTATATGCTCTGTACAATTCTGTCAGCATTGCCATTTGAATTTCCAGCAGACAACATAAATTTGTCACCACAACAGAAAAAGAAAAGTGTGAGCACCATACGTAAGCAAGTATGTGAACACCCACTCATCACAAGTACAGTAAAAAAATAAGGATAATAATGGAAATTTTAATTTGAATCATTGTGATTTAGTTACATATTTTCATGATTTTAGTCATAAAATATCTGACACCCATTACCTTACCAATGCACATTTTTTGACACAAATGTCCTCATTTCTGCTTCTGCCTCCCCCTGCTGCCTCTCCTCTCTCTGCATCTACAATAATAACAGATAATTTCTCTCTCTCTCTCTTCCTTTTTCCTTTTAGATACTGTGATGTGCCATATTGTTACTTACTAGGTATCATAGATATTAATCACTTTACGTCAGAAAGAAACATTTTAAAGCAAGAGTTTCCAAGTTGAAACGATTCTTTATGAAACATTATTTGCATGCTAAAGAATGTATTCTGATTATCAAAACTATGGAAGAAAGTGGGGGCCCTCAACTTATAGAATAAGGCTGCTCAGCCTTTCTCTTCCCTAGGCCTTCAGAATGGATTGCACCTCCTAAAGAGACATGTTGGAACAGCATGAGGCTGGCTGTATGCCTGCCCAAAGCTTCCTTTTAAATCATCTCCACCAATCAATAACAGTCAAGATTTTAATGTTCTCTGTTCCTCAAGAATGTTGCACCTCTCCACTGCCCAAGTATTTTTCAACTTTTATCTTCAATTATCTTACAACTAATCCAAAAAATTATTTATTTATTTTTGCTTTTTGGGCCACACTTGGTGACGCTCAGGAGTTACTCCTGGCTATGCACTCAGAAATCTCTCTTGGCACAGGGGACCATATGGGACACCAAGGGATCAAACAGGTATGCCCTAGATTGGTCGAATTAACAGGCAAATGCTCTACTACTGAGCTATTGCTCTGGTCCCTCCATTAAATATATTTGAACTAAAACATACAACTGTTGTTCTCAGTCTGAGCTGAAATGTACATAAATCAGTATTACTGAATATTAGTCATATCATATGGACTCTTTTAAAAATATAATAATAAATAAACTAGAACAGGGAACAGGAAGCTCTTAAAACCTTCCTGTAGCAATTGGCATGAACTGGAGTCCAGTGAGCTTCCAGTGCTCTGTTTCATTCTAAATGCTGGTCCTGCAAAGCCAGTAATAGAAGACAAGGCACTCAAGATATCTAGCACTGCTTTGATCAAATAAGAAAGGACAGTCTTTTCTTGGAGAATTGGGTACAGAAATTGGGCATGGCTGTGGATTTCTACTTAGAGATGGTTGCAGAATCATTATCCTTCAGGCTGTCACCCTGCCTTGATACATTTTGATTTTCTTTTTAATAAAGTTAATTTAATTTATAAAAATAATTTATTTCTGATAGTTAATAAAATAATGCACTTTAAAGTAGATATGTATCCAGATCAAAGAGAGTGTTCGATTAATGAAAAAGAGATGCAAGAGTTGGACTAAGCTATAAAAAAATCTAGAATGTTATGCCAACTAATGGAGTGTCTGTTGTATTTTACTTTTAAGTTAAATTTTCATGAGATACAGTTAAAAAGTTAATATTGAATTTTAATCATACAATATTACACCATCAGTGGTAGGGCATTTGCTTTGCATGCTGCCAAGCCAGAATGGACCTGGGTTTGATCCCTGGCATCCCATTTGGTCAACCAAGTCTACCAGGAGCAATTTATGAGCACAGAACCCGAAATAATCTCTGAGTGTCAATAGGTGTGTCCCTCAAACAAAATACAAACAAACAAAAACAACACCCACCACCACTTTTTAGTTTATCCTCTGGTCTCAGTTTTGGATTATATTTTGCATTATATTTTATGTAGCTTCACCCCTCACCTCTGAGAAGTCCATATAATTTTAAGTAAGTCAAATAACAAACTAATAGGTTACCATAAGATGTTTACCTCAATCCATGCTAGAAGGGGATTTGATGAAAAAGGAAATATCACCCACTGCTGATTGTATAGGATTCAACGAATGTTGAAAACTATATGAAGAGTCCTCATTAAACTTAAAATAGAGCTGCCATATAAGCCCAGAAATTCCATTTTATGCATCTAGTCCAAGACTAAAAACCATTCATTCAATAGAACATATGCCACTAATATTCATTGTTGCAATTAATATCTGTGAAATGAAAGTAAAAGTTTCCAATAACAAATGAATAGATTATGAGATACGTATATATACACAGTGAAATATTATGCAGCTTCAATGAATAATGAAATCATGCAATTTACTGGAAACTGGTTGAAACTGGAAGATATTGTGTTGAGTTAAATATGCCAAAAGAAGAGAGACAAACAGGATAATTTCACTTAACTGTGGCATATAAAATAACTATGTTAGGAAATGTAACATAATAAAGGTGGAATGCATTAGATTAGCCTTTGAACCAGAGCCTAGGGAGGAAAAGGAGAGAGAAAGAAATAGAGTAGAAATAAAATGGCAGAAACATGATAGCAGTTGTAACAGCTACCACAGCAGCAGTGCAGGAGAATCTTGAAATAGAAAGAGCAGCTCAACCTTCAAGCCCCAAGAGTAACCCCTTCAATACCAAATCTCTGAGCTGTATGATGAGTACCTGATTACTTGAGAGAAAAAAACAAGCATAACCAAGTTAGAAAACAAGCTCTTAGGGAGATTGCTGGAGAAAAATGGTGGCAATTACACAATGAGTGGCACCCTACTATTGTCCCACCTTTGACCTGGTGGTCTAGAGTTATGGAGAAACATTCAGGTCCATCACCAGGCCAAGCTCTTAGGACATGGATATTAAAATTTGCAACTGCGGCATGGGGCAGAGGGCAGTTGGAGCTTTAGATAGAAGCACCATTCCAAGTTCATGGCCAAGCTTGGAGAATAGGACATTAAAGTGCAACTGAGTCATTGAGGGAGTGCACCTATGTTAGGTAGGGTTCTGTGATCTGACAGGGGCAGCACAGTATGAGATGGTTAAAGACAGACAAGCAGCATTAGTAGTGAGGTCTGAGAGTTGCTCTGTGGGAATCATATCACCCAGTCCAGTCCTGCTTCCTTGGCAACTCAGGTAGGGACTCTGGCCCAGCCTTCATTTTCAACTAAGGTTCATGCACCCAAACAAAAGTGTGGCTTTGATGGAAGCAAGAACAAAGAACAGCAACTGCTCTGAGAGTTGGCAGATTTTGGAATGCAAAGGGCTATTTAGAACTCAGGTTAAGGAGCTGAGTGGTAGGGCATTTGTGTTGCACGCAGATCCCCGGTTCAATTCTCAGCAGCCCATATGTGTCCTGTGCCTTTGAGGAGCTGTTTCTGAGCAGAGTTGGGAATAACCCCTGAGTGGTGCAGGGTGTGACACACCCACACTAAAAAGAAACTCAGGTTAGTCACCTAGAGATGAACATGGCCTCCCCACCTGGCTGTGTGGTCACACATTCTAAGAAAAGAGCCCCACCAACACATTAAAAAATGTACTACATGGGGTTGAGTGGTGGTGCAAGCAGTAGGGTGTTTGCCTTGCATGCCCTAACCTAGGAAGGTTTGATCCCCTGGCAACCTATATGGTCCCCCAAGCCAGGAGCGATTTCTTAGCTCATAGCCAGGAGTAACCCCCAAGCATCACCAGGTGTAGCCAAAAAACCAAACAAACAAACAAACAAAAAACTGCTAATACATTTGAAGAAAGACATCAATGACAACACATTATTAGTGGGAGACTTCATCAACCCCTTGTCACCTCTTGATAGATCAATGAGGATAAAACTTTTCATTCCAAAAATTTTGATACATTTTCTTCTTCAATACACATGAGACAGTTTCCCAAATAGACCATATTTTGGGCCATAAAATCCACCTCTATAAATCCAGAGGATAAAAATTGTAACAGCTATTTTCTCTGTTGACAATACACTCAAATAGACGTGAATTACGCACAGGAACTGAAAAATAACTTTAACATCTAGAAAATAAACAGCTCACTGACCAACTTGTGGGTCAGAGAAAAAATGAGGAAATCAAGACTCCTAGAAACAAATTAGAATGAACAAATACATTATAAAAATTTGTGGGACACAGGAAAAGTGGTATTAAAAGGAAAATATATAGCTTTGCAAGCATTCTTTGGGAAAGAAGAAAAGGCCAACATAAATAACTTAATGGCAGAGCTTGCAGAATTGAAAAAGATGCAACAAGATGAGCCAAAAATAAGCAGGCTGAAGGTAATAATAGAATCCTAACAGAATTAATGAACTGGACACCTAAAAAGCAATCCAAAAAAACAATGAAAACATGAGTTGGTTTTTCAAAAAACATAAACAATATCAACAAACTATTAGCAAGACTAATTAAAAAGGGAGAGAAAATTAATAGAATCAGAAATTAATGGGTGATGTCAATACAGATAGAACAGAAATTCAAAGGATAATCAGAAATTACTTTGAGAATAGTTAGGCCACAAAACAAGAGAACCTGGAAGAAATGAATTAATTTTTGGAAACTTATAATCAGAAGGTTGAATACAAAATGATTTGGAATACTTGACCAATTCTATCACTCTTGAAGACATTGAAATGGTAATCCAAAAGCTTCCCCAAAACAAACTCACACCCAGTTGAATTCACTTGTAATTCTCTATAATCTTTAAATAACATACTGCCATTCCTTTTTGGGGCTCTTCCAGGAAATGAAGAAACAGAAACACTTCCAAATAGACTCTATGATGCTAATATCACCCTGATACCAAAAGCAAACATAGATACCACACACAAAAAAGAAAGTCCATTTTCATGAGGAACAAAGATGTAAAGATTCTCAACAAAATACTAGCACTTTTAACAAAATACTCAATACTCACTTTGAGATATTTCTCTCCAAGAACAGAAAGATATTTCTCCAAAAGTATGTATGTACATCAATATTTAATGCAATACTCTGTACAATCACTAAAGATTGGAATCACCCTAGACGCCCAACAACAGACAAGTGGATCATGAAAATGTGGTACATATATATAATAGAATACTATGTTGCTATAATAAATGATGCAAGCATTCAATTTGTTGCAACATTAATGGAGCTGGAAGATTTTAGATTAAATGAATACAGACTGATGTGGTATTTAAATAACTGCGAAAAGAAATGCAATGGTTTAAATGGGAGTTGTCTTGATCACCATTGGTCCTAGAATATAACAAGGAGAAGGAAAGAAATTTAATGAAAGAAGAGAAACACAAACATGAAAGAATGGAGGCCAGGGTTTAGAGGTCTCAGGTACATTAGTGGTGTTAAAAAGGATAACTAAATATACAAGCCAAAGTCAATAACAATGAATTCAAGAGACCCATAATTTAACAATCAAAACTTAAAATGTGCAATAAGCCTGTTTTATGACAAGCTGGAGTTCAGTGGGTGCTGGTATGGGATGTATTCTGAGAACATTGGTAAAAGGAGGCTGACATTGTTGGTTGGATTGGCCCTGATACATTGTATGTCTGAAACCCAACTATGAAGAACTTTGTTTAAATCACAATGTCTTCAATAAGAAATAGATAAATAAAAGAGGCCTCTAGGGAAAGAAAATATATACCCTCCTCATGCATCAGGAGGATTGACATAATTAATATGTCAATATTTCCCAAAACAATGTATATATTTAATGCAATCTCCATCAGAAAATGCAAAACCTTTTGTTAAAGAAGTGGATCAGAGATTTCTAAAATGCAAATGGAGAAATAAACATCCACAAATAGATAAAGCAATGCTCGGTAAAAAAGAGATGGGAGGAATAACTCCCCAACTTTAAATTGTTCTATAAAGCAATAGTTATTAAAGGAGCATGGTAATGGAATAAAGACATACCCTCAAATCAATAGAATAGACTTGAATATTCAGAAATGGACCTACAGATTTACAATAAATTAATTTTATTTTTGGTTTGGGGGTCACATCCAGTGGTGCTCAGGGTTACTCTTAGTTCTTTACTCAGGAATCCTTCCCGGCAAGTTTAGGAGACTATATGGGATTCCTGGGCTCAAATCTGGATCTGTTCCAGGTCAGCTGCACGCAAGACAAACACCCTACCACTGTGCTATCACTCTAGCCCCAATAATAAATTAATTTTTGAAAAAAAAAACAGGAAATATAAAGTGGAGCAAGAAAAGCCTCTTCAACAAGTGGTCTGGGAAAGCTGTTTTACTACAAGCAAAAGATGAACTCAGACCTCTCATTAATGCCATCCACAAAAGTCAAAAAATAATGGATTACAGACCTTGATATCAGATCTGAAACCAGAAGTTCATGAAAAAAATCTAGGTGGAACACTTCATGAGATTGACTTTTAGGCATATTATTAATTAATCTTTTATAAAGGAGCAAGAAATACAAAGTAGAGCACAGGAAGCCTCGTCAACAATTGGTGCTGGGAAAATTGGTCAAGTACATATAAAAGTGAACTTAGCCTCTCTTTAACAGGGTGCACAAATGTTAATCAAATTGAATTAAACACATTTATATCAGACCTAAACCATAAGATTCAAAGAGAAAAATTTAGGCAGAACACTCATAATATAAACGCTAAAGGCATCTTTAAGGATGGAACATCAGTGGTCAACAGGTGAAAGCAAAGATAAACAAATGGGAGGCTGTAGCATTGGCACAAGCAGTAAGGCATCTGCCTTGCACATGAAAGACTAGGATGGACCGTGTGATTCGATCCCCTGGCGTCCCATATGGTCCCCCAGGCCAGGAGCGATTTCTGAGTGCATAGCCAGGAGTAACCCCTGAATGTTGCCAGGTGTGACTCAAAAACAAACAAACAAAAAGATAAACAAATGAACTACATTAAGCTGAGAAACTTCTACACTACAAAGGAAATATTAACTAGGATACAAAGACTGATCATGGAATAAGACAAATGATTTACCCAATACCCATTGGTAAAGGGTTAATATCTAAGATATACAAGGCACGTAGCAAGAAAATAAATAGTCCCATCCAAAAATGGGAAGAAGAAATGAACTGACATTTCATCAAAGAAGAAATGTAGATGGCCAAAAGTCACATAAAAAATGCTCCACATTACTAATTTACCAGAGAGATGCAAATCAAATCCACCAGAGACTGTCACATATCACAAAGAACAAGAACAACTAGTTCTTACATTAGTTCTTACATAGGGTCTTACATTAATTGCTGTGGGAATGTCAACTGGTTCACCCTTTTTGTAAAACAATATTGATACTTCTCAACAAACTAGAAATCAAGTTTTCACATGATCCAGCAATTCCACTCAGATGGATACATCCTAGGAACACAAAGACATGCAAAAAGCCCTTGCCTTCCTATGTTCATCATAGCACTATTTCCAGTAGCCAAAATTTGAAAACAATCCAGATGCCTGACAACAGAAAGATGCCTAAAGAAACTGTGGTACATCAATACAATGGAATATTATGCAGCTGTTATGAAAATAGTCATAAAATTTGCTTATACTTCGATGAATGCAGAGATTTGTATGCTGAATAGAATGAGTTGGAGCTGAGGTACAGACAAAAAATACTCTAATTTGTGAGTTATAATGAAAAAAGATAGTAAGTGTATCCAGAAACAGTAGATGTGAGGGTCAGAAGAAGCAGTTTATGGTAGGAATATCACAATTAGTGGAGCACTGCAGTTAGGGTAAAAAGAGACTACTATAGCAATGATAGTTGGAGCTGATCATTCTGGACAAAAATGAGGTGCTAAAAGGGGATAAAATGATATTCATAATACATACAATAGTAGTGAAAACCTCAGTGTCAAAAAGGGAGAAAAAAGAAGAAAGAGAGATAGAGGTAGAGAGAGAAATAAAATGCCAGGAGGGAAGCAGGGAGGTTGAGAGGGTGAGAGGGAAACTGGGGGCATTGGTGGCAGGAAACGTGCACTGGTGATGGGTAGTGTACATTATATGACTGAAACTCAATCATGAACAATGTTTTAGCCATGGTGCATAATAAAGATAAATAAGTGAATAAGTAAGTAAACAAGAGATGGAAGAAGATGAGAAAGAAATGTAATGAGAGAACAAAGATCAGAGCTTTGGATATACTGGGAATGATCAAGACTGATATAGCTATATATTTAAAGCACAGTCTCAAGAACATTAAAAGCACAACATCTAAGCTGAACCTAGAAGGCAGGTTGAAAATTGTTTGGGGGTTTTAGGTATGATGAAGTAGGGGAGCACTGTTGTTGGGAGTTAATTCTGGTGGTAAGATTGGTGTTGAAATATAGTATGACTAAAATTCAACTACCAATGTTTTATGAGCCATGGTTCTTTAATAAAATGTTTAAAAAAATCTTGAACAAACCTCAAAATTTAAAGTGGAAAAACAATTACCCAATATTGTAAAAAAAAATAAAATAAAATAAACAAACATGTACCTCAGTGCTGAGTTAGGAATAGACAGTTTCTCAAATAGATATTCCATATGACAAGTATTTAGAAGAAAAAAGAATTTGTAGGTAGAGGGTCCCCTTTTGAACTGTGATCCTGCCAAAAAGAATTGATTCAAGCCAAACTTCATTGTACACAGGCTACAAGGATTCTAAAGCTTTCTGGGCTTGCATTAAACAACTCCAAAACAAAGCATTTGACTGTATCACAAATTTAAAAAGATATTTAATGTATTGACTCTTATTATTATAAAACATATTTTTTTTAATTTCTTATCTTTTTTTTTCCAACAGCATGTCCTTTATTTTTATTTACTACACCAGATATGTGTAAGCTTCTGGTGTTGCAATGCAACTGCCCCCAGAGTAACATTTCTTTTTTTTTATTTATTTAAACACCTTAATTACATACATGATTGTGTTTGGGTTTCAGTCATGTAAAGAACACCACCCATCACCAGTGCAACATTCCCATCACCAATGTCCCAAGTCTCCCTCCTCCCCACCCGACCCCCGCCTGTACTCTAGACAGGCTCTCCATTTTCTTCATACATTCTCGTTATTAGGACAGTTCAAAATGTAGTTATTTCCCTAACTAAACTCATCACTATTTGTGGTGAGCTTCCTGAGGTGAGCTGGAACTTCCAGCTCTTTTCTCTTTTGTGTCTGAAAATTATTATTACAAGGGTGTCTTTCATTTTTCTTAAAACCCATAGATGAGTGAGACCATTCTGCGTTTTTCTCTCTCTCTCTGACTTATTTCACTCAGCATAATAGATTCCGTGTACATCCATGTATAGGAAAATTTCATGACTTCATCTCTCCTGACAGCTGCATAATATTCCATTGTGTATATGTACCACAGTTTCTTTAGCCATTCGTCTGTTGAAGGGCATCTGGGTTGTTTCCAGAGTCTTGCTATGGTAAATAGTGCTGCAATGAATATAGGTGTAAGGAAGGGGTTTTTGTATTGTATTTTTGTGTTCCTAGGGTATATTCCTAGGAGTGGTATAGCTGGATCGTATGAGAGCTCGATTTCCAGTTTTTGGAGGAATCTCCATATCGCTTTCCATAAAGGTTGAACTAGACGGCATTCCCACCAGCAGTGGATAAGAGTTCCTTTCTCTCCACATCCCCGCCAACACTGTATATTCTCATTCTTTGTGATGTGTGCCATTCTCTGGGGTGTGAGGTGGTATCTCATCGTTGTTTTGATTTGCATCTCCCTGATGATTAGTGATGTGGAACATTTTTTTATGTGTCTTTTGGCCATGTGTATTTCTTCTTTGTCAAAGTGTCTGTTCATTTCTTCTCCCCATTTTTTGATGGGTTTAGATGTTTTTTCTTGTAAAGTTCTGTCAGTGCCTTGTATATTTTGGAGATTAGCCCCTTATCTGATGGGTATTGGGGAGCAGGGAAAGCCTCTTCAACAAGTGGTGTTGGCATAATTGGATAGCCACTTGCAAAAAATTGAACTTAGACCCCCAGCTAACATCATGTACGAAGGTAAAATCCAAATGGATTAAAGACCTCGATATCAGCCCCAAAACCATAAGATATATAGAACAGCACATAGGCAAAACACTCCAGGACATTACAGGCATCTTCAAGGAGGAAACTGCACTCTCCAAGCAAGTGAAAGCAGAGATTAACAGATGGGAATATATTAAGCTGAGAAGCTTCTGCACCTCAAAGGAAATAGTGCCCAGGATACAAGAGCCCCCCACTGAGTGGTATAAAACATATTTTTATGAAATCCCAGTACATGAGATGTGAAACTTAAGCTGATTTTGTTAATATCACCTAGGGTTGGAGACACCACCAATGTTTCTTATACTAGTCTTCCATTTAGAGAACCTATAGTTGGTCCCTCTTCTCCTAAGACTCCATACGAATACAATTTGTAAACCTAATTTTTGGCACTATGGCTATTGTTAATGAGCTCCACTAAACCCTTACTATGAAAGAAATTGATAACAAATAGAAATGAGTAACACTAAGGCTGATATAAATGTCACAATAGGGCAAGTTTTTTGAGGAATCTCCATCTTGTTTTTCATAAAGGCAGGACTAGACTAATAGTGAATGAGAGTTCCTTATTCCCCACATTCCTACCAGCTCTGATTGTTCTTGCTAAGATGACTTTGGTCACAATGTCATGGAGTGTTATACTCAGGTATTCTTATATTTACCTATGGTCCTGGGTTCTGGGTCTAATATCAGGCTCTTTAACCCATGTTTATTTGATCTTTATGCATGATGTTAGATGGGGTTTCAAACTTGCTTTTTTGCATGTGGATGACCAGTTGTTCCAACAGCACTTTTTAAAGAGGTTTTTATTGCTCCATTTTGTGTTTCTTGCCCCTTTATTAAAGATTAGTTGATTGTATGTCTGGGGATCATTCTCTGAATACTCAAGTCTATTCCATTGATCTGCGGGTCTCTCTTTATTCCAATACCATGCTGTTTTAATGACTTGTTTTGTAGTACAATTTAAAGCTGGGGAAAGTGATGCCCCCCATCTTCTTTTTCCTTAGGGTTGTTTTAGCTATTCATGGGTGTTTATTGTTCCAAATGAATTCAGGTGTGCTTGATCCACTTCTTTGAAAAATGTCATGGGTATCCTTAAAGGGATTGAATTAAACCTATACAATGATTCGGGGAGTATTGCCATTTTAATTATGTTAATCTTCCCAGTCCATGAACAGGGTATGTGTCTCCATTTCCTGGTACCCTCTTTTATTTCCTGAAGCAGTGTTTGGCAGTATTCTTTGTATAGTTCCTTCACCGCTTTAGTTAAATTGACTCCAAGGTATTTGCGTTTCTGTAGCACTAATGTGAATGGGATTTTTAATGTCCATTTCTTCTCTATCATTATTTGTGTTTACAAAGACCATTGATTTTGTAGCCTGTCACTTTGCTATATGAATCTATTGTTTCTAGGAGATTTTTGGTAGTTTTTAG
Source organism: Suncus etruscus (assembly GCF_024139225.1). NCBI lineage: Eukaryota > Metazoa > Chordata > Mammalia > Eulipotyphla > Soricidae > Suncus > Suncus etruscus. The sequence goes on along the minus strand of NC_064850.1, from coordinate 89,285,622 downwards.
GGTTTTCTAAATATAGTATCATATCATCTGCAAACAGTGAGAGCTTAACTTCTTCCTGTCCTATCTGGATGCCCTATATATCTTTTTCTTGCCTAATTGCATTGGCAAGTACTTCCAGTACTATGTTAAATAGGAGTGGTGAGAGGGGGAAGTCTTGTCTTGTACCAGATTTTAGAGGATATGTTTTAAGTTTATCTCTATTGAGATAATATTTGGCATTGGCTTGTGATAGATGGCCTTGACTATATTGAAAAAAGCTCCTTCAATTTACATCTTGTGGAGGGTTATTTTTTTTTATAAAATCTTATTTAAGCACCATGATTACAAGCATGTTTGTAGTTGGATGTTAGTCATAAACAAAATAATCTTAATTGACATTCTTTTCCTGGCCTTTTTTTCTGGTGGAACTTCTCTCTGTAGGGAGTCTTCTCTGAGCCTCCAGTAGGCTCCAGGTAAAGATCTCAGGCTTTAGCTACTGTGTATACCAGATTGGTCCTGGCAGCAAAGCTATTAGTAGCTTAAGGCTAGTAAGAAGGATAACTATCAAATCCCAACTCCTCATTTTATTTATAGTCCAAAATTTTTCTTCCATCCTAAGAATTCATTGCTATAAGAGGGCCTTTCCTTCCCTAATTGCCTGCCACCTCAATACTAATTTAGACTTTACCTGCCCTGTTTAGAATAATGTAAATATGAAGCATTCTAAGCTTATAGTCTGAAATGATGGAATGTTTGTATTGCCTGGACTCTTGAGGTTAAAATTTCATACATCAGGTCTTCAGGGAAGGAGGTAAAGTATAGAAATTTAACACCATGCTTTACATGAGAAGTAGAATTCAGGTCTCAATCAAAGGGAAAGTCAGAGAAGAAAGACATGTGTGGGTGGACACACAATTTGAGAAAGGGTAATTTTGATTTTATTTGAAAAAATAAAAAGTTTCTTGGGAACTCTTGCTCTTGAGTGGAGCAATATGACAAAAATTTATTTGAAGATGATATTTTCTTACTAGTCAAAAGGACAGACTCTTCATTTATTCCAAGTTATTTGTTTGGGTGTCTGGCATTGTGCTAGATGCTAAGGCATAATTTGTAGTAGTACAAAATAAGGTCTATGATTCATTCTATTTTTATTCTCATAATGAATATCCCATGAGATTGGTAAAGTGACCAACATTCTGCAAAACTGAAAGCTGAGGCTTCATGTAGATTTATGTTTATTTACTAAGAGGAAAGGTGAGCATTTTGTTACAGATCTTTTCTAAGAAATTGGGAATACTAGACAAGATGATGAAATATCCCACCCAATGTTATACTTTATAATAAAAGTTTTTTTTTAATGTTAGGTTCAAAATCTGTGCTCTGGTCCCATGTTAAAAACTCTGAATTTTGCAAAAACCATTTTAGGTTTACAATAATTTTTTCTTTTAATAAACACAATCTTTTACATGATATCTTCCAGTGTTATCCATACTACAATAAATTGCATCTTTCCTTATAGTTATGTAGTATTCCATTTTACATACATACCACATCTTCGTGATACATTTGTCTGGAGGTGAACATCTAGGTTGATTCCAACCCTTAGCTATTGTACTAAGTGCTGCAATAAATGGAGGAGTGCATGCATTCTTTTGGATGAGAGTTTCTATGTCCTGGGTATAGATATACAAAAGAAGGAATTCTGGATCATATGGTAGTTAAATTCCAAGTTTATTGAGCACGCTCATACTGCTTTCTATAGAGGTAGGACAAGACAGCATTCCCATCAGCAGTGGATGAGAATTCCTTTTCACCACATCAAATCACAAATGTGTTCCCAGTGTATTTGATATGTGCCATCCATGATTGTATAAGATGATGTCACATTGTGGTCTTGATTTGGAGTTCCTGAATAATAAGTGATAATGAGAATTATTTAATGTGGATGTCAACCAACTGTTGGTCTTCTTAGGGGATTTGTACATTCATTTCCCCTCCCCATAATTTGATAGTGTTTTAATATTTGGGGGAAATACTTTGTATATCTTAGATATCAACTATTTATCTGATGTGTTGAGTGAAAATATCTTCACTCACTAACTGTATTTTAGTTTTAGCCCTTAATTTGTTTGTATACAGAAACAATTTTTTGGAGCTTTATGTAGTCCTATTTGCTCAAATTTGATTCTTTAGTTTTTGCCATCAGCATCCTATTGTTGAAGAATCCTTTCAGGTCTAGGTCTTAGAGTGTTCTGCCCTTGTTTTTCTCAGTGTACTTTATAGATTCAGCCATAATCTCAAGATCTTTGATCCATTTTGAATTGACTTTTGTGTAAGGTGTGAGATGAATCCAGCTCTAATTTCTTAAATGTTGTTATCCAGTTGTCTCAACATTTGTTGGAGAGGCTATATTTATTCCTTGTAATGTTCTCTGCTCTTTTGGCAAAGATTAATTGACCATATACCTATACCAGTGGTTGGCAAGCCGCGGCTCGCGAGCCACATGCGGCTCTTTACACTTTTTAATTCGGCTCTTCCGTGTCCTGAGCAGCCCCTCCAGGAGTCAAGACTCTGCTCCTAGCCTCTGTCAGTGCGCGCCCTCCCAGTGTGGCTCTCAAAATAAATTTTTTTTACATGGTTTTATTTATTTTATAAAGCTAAATGTAGCTATAGTTTTAACATTATTGTCAATGTATACATGTTTAATATAGTTAATGATAGGTTTTAATAAAATTTGATAAAGAGAACACATTTAGAAAAGATAACTACTGTACACCATTAAGTTTAATGTTGCAGAGAGAGAATAGGGGTTAAGGCAATTGCTTTCTATGAAGCTAGTTACAGTTCAATCCTTGGCACCACCTTAATCTCTTAAGCAATAATAAGCATAGCCCAAAACTACTCCCAAGTTAGGCAAAATTTTTTTTTTCTTGCATGTCCATTTATTTATTTTAATCGTGGTTTTGGCAAGATTTGGCTCAGTTGAAAAAAAAGGTTTCCCACCACCCACCTAGACGTTTGTCACTGTTTATTTTATTCTGACCCATTGATCTAAAATTCTGTCTTTGTTCCTATACAATGCTGTTTTGATCACTATAGCTTTGTGGTACAGCTTCAAGGTAGGTAATTAGATGCCTCTTATTTATTATTTTATTTTGTTTTCCTGTATGGTTTTGGATACCCTGGGTCTTTTATGGCTCCACATAAACTTTATTATTGTCAGTTACAGGTCTTTGAAGAATATCCTGAATTTGGATAGAAATTTCAAAATCTATATAGTAGTTAAGGCATGATGGTCATTCCTATAACATTGGTTCTTTCAGTTCATGAGCATGGAATGTTTTTCCCATTTCTATAGGTCTTTTTCAATTTATTTCTTAAGTATTTTGAAGTTTCCATGGTATAGGTCTCGAATCTCTTTTGTTAAGCTGATTCCCAGGTACTTGATGGCTTTAACATTATTTTAACTGGGTAGACTTTAATCTCTTTCACATATGACTCATTATTTGTTTAAAGAAATGCAACTAATTTTTGTGTACTGACTTTGTAACCATATACTTTGCTATATTGATTTATTGTTTCTAGGAACTTTTGTAAATAAGTTAAGGTCTTCAATGTATACCATCAGGTCATCTGCAAAGAGAAATATTTTAACTTTCTCTTTTCCAATTTGAATCCTGATAATGCCCTTCTCTTTCTTAATTACTATTGTGAGGACAATAAATATATGTTGAATACGTGTGGACACAATGGATTTCTTGCTTTCTGTCTGACCTCAGAGGGAACACATTAAATTTTTCACTATTAAAAATAATCTCTGCTATGTTATTTTTATAGATAGCTGTTACTAACTTGAGAACATTTTCTTGCACACCTATTTTTTGTTTGTATTTTTGGCCACACACAGTTTTGCTCAGGAGTTACTCCTGGTTCTGCACTCAGAATTTGCTACTTGCTCAGGGGACCATATTGGACACTGGGGATCAAACCTGCATTTATCCTGGGTCAGCCATATGGAAGGCAAATTATTTACCATGGTGCTACCACTCCATCTGCTCTTGCACACCTATTTTGCTTAAAATATTAATCATGAATGGGTATTGTATTTTTTTCAGATGCTTTTCTGCATCAATTGATATAATAATGATTTATATTATTCCTCTTATAATATGGTGTATTTTCTTGATTGGTTTGCATATATTGATCCATCAGTGAATCTCTGGGATAAAACCTACTTGATCATGATGTATGATTTTTTCATGTGCTCTTGGTTTCTGCTTATTTGGATTTTGTTGAGGACTTTTGCTACAGAGTTCATTGGAGAGATTAGTCTGAAAATTTCTCTCTTAGTGGTGTCTCTGACAGCTTTGTAAATCAGCGTAATGCTTGCTCATAAAAGGTAATAGGGAGGTTTCATGTCATCCATATTTTGGAAGAGTTAAAGATCAGTGACACAAACTCTTGTCTGAATGTTCACTGGAGAAGAACATGTATTCATCTTTTAAAGGATGGAAGGTTCTGTATAAATCCATTAGTTCCAGTTCTTTTAGTGTTTTATTTAGGGCTCTTTTGTCCTCAATTATGTCATTCCTAGTGGATTTCTCCATTTTTAAGATTTTCATGTTGAATCCTCTCTCTATTTATGTGTTTCATTTAGGCTTGTTAGCAAAAGCCTTTCAAACAATGCTGATCCAATTTTTGATGAGTATGTTGATTAGAGTTAATATTTCATGATATATTGTTCCCCTAATCAATAAGTAGTGTCCATCAGTGTCTTTAATTACTTTCTTGAGATTGAATACAATTTTGTCTGAAATACATATGGAAACATACATAAAGAAATATTTTTTTTGTTTTCCAGTGGCATGTGTAATTGTTTTTCACCCTTGGACTCTGATCCCAGGTCTATTCTGATATCTTAGATATGTTTTCTATAAAAAAAATAGATGGGTTTTGTTTCTTGATTCAATGTTCTACTATGTGCCTTTTGATAAGAGTTCAGTCCATTGATAATTTAAGGAAATTATCGACATAGTAGACTGTTGTATCATTGCAGGGTTGTTGTAGGGTTGGTTATTTGATTTATATAAATAGCCTTTCAATAGCTCATTCAGAGTTAGTTTTATTATCATGAATAATGTCTGCTGTTTTATGTTTAAGAACATTTGTACCCCTCCATCTCATGAGAGGATTTGTTTGTTATTTTGGGCTACACCCAGTGGCACTCAGAGGTTACTCCTGGCTCTGCACTCAGAAATTGCTCCTGGCTCTGGGGACCATATGGGATGCTGGAGATTTCCTTCCTGGGATATCCTTCCTGGGTCAACCACATGCAAGGCAAATGCCCTACCGCTCCGGCCCCATGAGAGGATTTTTAGATTCTGGACTCTAGGTTGAAAAATAGTAAAATTCTTTTATCCAGTAAATGGATGTGCCATTCTCTTCTTTTGTTATCTGGACCATTTTTGTGGGACATCTGGTTGAATCTTATGTTTTTTACCTAATATTCAACGTTCTTCTCCCATACTTCTTTAAGAATTGCATGTCTCTCCTTGTTTTTGTCATTTTTATTAAATATATTTTGACGTTGTTCTGTTTGAATCTATTTTGTTTGATTCTCTTTTGGCCTCTTGGTTTTGTGCGACTGTCTCATCTCAACGTGGAAAATTTTTCTGTTATCTCTTCCACCACTATTTATTCCTTTTCCTGTTTTTGCCCCTTTCTGGTGTTCCTATAATTTGAAGACTATTTCTCTTGTATTTGTTCATTAAGTACCTTACATTTTCTTCCATTATTTTGTCTCTCTTCTTTTTTTGACTCCTTTAACTATGCTGACTTGTAATTTGTCTTCAAATTTGTCTATGCAGTTTTCCCCCTATATGATTAAGTTATCATGGCTTGCTAACATGCTCTTTAGCCTCTTCAATTCTATTTGTATGAATACTCTAATCCTCTAAAGAGTTCTTCAAATTGGTTGAATTTGTCATCTATTGATTGTTTAATTTTTATGGCTAATGCTTTCCTGATTTCTGTTGTTAATGCACAGTGTTGATTTTAGGTCCTTATCATCTAAGCTGAAGTGTTTTTGATGGGTTTTCTAGAGATGACCTGTATAGTTTTTCCATAGTTCTTTGCATTTTATGGATTGAAATAGTAGAGTTTTATGTTCCCTGTTACTTAATATTGATTTTTTAATTGTTTCTACCAAATGATGGCTATATATATGTATACATATGTGTGTATATATACATAGACATGTGTATATCTATGCCTTTCAGGTTATTTTTCTAAGCATTCAGGGTTATTTCAAGTGTTCTAAGAAAATTGCCAACTAGTTACTCTATTGGGTTGACTAAGATTTGAGAATTGGAATCTATTTGTGCAGATTCTATTATTCCACATTTTTTGGTTATGAAAAGGCACACAGAATCAGAGCTGGCTATTTTTTAGTCGTGGGCTTTGGAAGAGTGCTTTGGTGTAGCAGAGAGTTCTGAGGTTCAATTTTGGTAGCCAAATTACCTTCTGAGGCTACTTCTCTTCACATGTTATGCAGAAATGACTTCACATAAGTAATAAGAAAGTTGTTCAGATAATTTATGTAATTTATTTCAAAGCTGCATGTCCAGATGTGTTATCTTAACTAGACTTATCCATTTGTCTTTAGCAGCTAGTTTTCTTTCAAAACCCAAAGCATCGAGGACAGCTTTGTCTCTTCAAATACTATTCAACAGTTGGTTTATGTTAACTTCTAAAGAATTTTTTTTCAGAATCTAAACATCTGTGTACTATTTTACTTTCTCTCAATAGTGGTGGCACCTTTCTTTTTCCTTTCTCGTCACTTTCAGTGAAAAATGCTGATGAAAGCACTGGGCACTTCTTTTTACTTTCTCATCATCTGCAGTGAACAATGTTGATGAATACACTGGGCCCTCTTTTTCTGCTACATATTTCTTTTTATGTTGTAAAATCTCCAAGAAACAAAGGTTAAGGTCATAATCTTTTTCACAAGTATGAGTGGTTGTTTCTTGAAGATGTTTGAGTCAGTATAGCAAAAATGGAGAATTCTCATAGAACCAAAATACAGTTGTTCAAATCCTGGCTTGCTATTTCTCAACTAGGTTATAATAGGAAAAAATGCTTCTTGATCTGAAAATCAGATATCTTGAATTGAAAAACTCTAAGACCTCTTTCTCTTAGTGGGTGCTCATTGAGGTTGTATTGTGATCTATAGCCACACACTAGAAGATTCTGCCACCCACTAGAAGATATCCTACTCTCTACTGTAGTGAACACCACCTACAATTCTATATCTTCCAAAATCTGGATGAACTATCAATTACTAATTCTTCCTGTCTGACTCACAAAACACGTCTCTAACAATTCTGTGTGAATCCAGAATTCTTCACTCTTCTCAAAGTTTACAAATCAGGTTTTCCTCTGAGAGGAGTATATATGTATATAGTTACCTGGGCTAAATTGTTGGCTAGTACTGCCATCTCCTGGAATTTCTGTCTCTGGTCTCTCTAGCAGAGAACATGACAAATCTCAATTCCTTAATCTCCATGACAGAATTTATCATTGTTTGTTATTTTCAGTTCTGTCATCAAGATACCATCTGTTATCCTGACCACTCTTTTTTTTCTTTGTTCTTTCTTTCTTTCTTTCTTTCTTTCTTTCTTTCTTTCTTTCTTTCTTTCTTTCTTTCTTTCTTTCTTCCTTCCTTCCTTCCTTCCTTCCTTCCTTCCTTCTTTCTTTCTTTCTCTCTTTCTTTCTTTTTTCTTTTATTCTTTCTTTTTCTTCTTTCTTTCCTTTTCTTTCTTCTTTCTTTCTTTTTCTTTCTTTATTTCTTTCCTTCCTTCCTTTCTTCCTTCCTTTCTTCCTTCCTTTTCTTTCTATTTTTTTTTTTGTTTTTGGCCCATACCTGGTGATGCTCAGGGATTACTCCTGGCTATGCACTCAGAAATCGCTCCTGTCTTGGGGAACCATATAGGATGCCAAGAGATCAAACCGCAGTTCATCCTATGTTAGCGCAAGCAAGGCAAACTCCCTACTGCTTGTGCCACCTCTCTGGCCCTCTCTTACTAATACAATTTAAACTTTTTAAGTTAGATGTGTAAAAGCTTTATGTCTAAATCACTCACCCTTTATGCCCAAGTTATAGGTAAGAGGCCAAACTTTCACAAGATAATAAATATCAAGCACTAAAACTAGCCCATGAGGCCTTTATACAAATGTTCTGATAGTTGGAAAATCCTGCAATTTGGACTTAACAGTGTTTTCTTGTTTCTTATACTACAATAAAGACAGTAGATACTTCAGATTTTAGTACTGCAAATGCCCAAAAAAGCCAAAGAAAGAAGCAATAGTGAGTAGCTTAATCAAGTCTATTGCTGGTTTTAGTTCTATACAAAGTGTATAGTTATCTTTCCACCTAAGAAGGTCCTGACCTAAACACTTAAAAATATAAGGTGCCAGACCTTTTTTGGAGTGAGGTAACACTTCTTCAACCTTCTCATAGTTTCAGTAGACCTACCAGCCAAAAATATGCCTACAAATGTTGTCACCATGTCTGCACTTGAACAGTTTTATAGATTCATTCTGTTTTCAAAAGAGATCTAAACCAAGCTGTGAAAAAATGTGAGTATACAAGTCAGCCATGCATCTGTAATTTAGCAATTTGGGGAGAACGGAGGAAAAATGTCTGCCATAGAGGTAGGTAGGCAAGGGCAGGTGAGAGAACAGGATGGAAATTGGGGGCATTGTGGTGGGAACTGTCCACTGGTGAAGGGTGTTGGACAATAAGTGACCGAGACCCAATCATGAAAACTTTCATACCATTTGGTAAAAAATTATGTTATAAACAACCTTATAAATCACGCAGCTGAAAGCTTGCAATCTTGGGAGGAGAGAATTGGTCATGCCCCTGCACTGGCAAAGTTATACCCACTGTATCATCATTCTTAACCATCACTTTGCCAATGACTCTGTTTCCCTATTTCTCTACAACTCTATGCAGGGGCACAATTTTACAAAGCTCCAGGTATGCTGGTATTTGTGCTGATATCTCTAGGTCATTTATGGAGTTAGTACAAGCACCCACCACCTTCTCCATACTTCTGGAAAGCCTCGCAACCAAAAGCATTCTCCACAATTCTGCAGAATCATCTTTAAATTAGTGCTTTGAATTCCTAGCCTCATTGGTGGCCACACAACAACTTAATTTTTGTTAAATACCGTCTGTCATCACCATAGAAACACACTAATGTAGATACCAACATATAACTGAAAGCACTTAATGTTCAGAAACAACTAAAACAGAATAGTTAACTAGCAAAAAGAGTTTATTAAACCTCTGATGTTAAAATGACCTCATTGTAGATACAATAATTTTTACAATTATGCTTGCCACTGTACTTTTTACTTTCATTCTTCTCTTTCTTTTTTATTTTTTTTCTATTTTTATTTTAATAAGTTTGCTTTCATTTATCTGGAAACAAATGTATTGCCATTAATTATGTCATACTCTTTTCCCCCTCACCCCCCGTGACACATACTCTTTAATAAAGAAAATTGTATAACTCAAACACAACAATGAATATGTTTGAAACCATAGTGCTTAAACAAATCAATTTAAAAATTAGGTTTCTCATAAAAATAAATAAAATTCAGAATATAACTATTAAAATTATAAAATTAAAGAAAAAGAAAAATGTATTGCAAATGGAAGTCGCATGTATTAAAATCTGGTTGTAGAATCAATGATAATATCTCAAATTCAGTTTGTGGTTGGTCAAACTGGAATAGAAGCTGTTGCCTGATTCAGTGGTTAACAACCACTTGTACAAAAAAAATTGCCAGTTCAAAAAATTTGATATGCATTAAAGTTATTGATACTAAAATGATAGCACATAGAAAAATTACAAATTAAATTATTAATATTTTATTATTTATTGTTTATAAACACTATTTATTGTTTATTATATTTTAAAACTATTACACAAAATTCAATGATTCCTCACTACCTATTTATTTTCTCACCTACTTCTTTTTATTTTCATGACTTCATCTCTCCTGATGGCTGCATAATTTTAATTGTGCACATGTACTAGAGTTTCTTTAATCATTCATCTGTTGAAGGGCACCTTGGTTGTTTCCAGAGTCTGGATAATGTGTACAGGGCTGCAATGAATATAGGTGTGAGAAAGGGATTTTTGAATTGCATTTTTGAGTTCCTAGGGTATATTCTTAGGAGTGGAATTTGGAAATAATATCCTTTGTTGAGGATTTGGAGTAAAAGGAACTCTCATTCACTGCTGGTGGGAATGCCAGATGGTCCAGCCTTTATGAAAAATCATTTGGAAATTCCTCAAAAAAACTGGAAATTGTGAGGCTGGAGCGATAGCACAGTGGTAGGTCATTTGCCTTGCACATGGCTAACCCAGGATGGACCTGAGTTCAATCTGCAGCATCCTATATGTTTTCCCAAGCCAGGAGCAATTTCTGAGTGAAAAACCAGAAGTAATCCCTGAGCATCACCGGGTGTGGCCCAAAAACCAAAAAGCAGGCAAGCAAACAAACAAACAACAACAACAAAAACCCCTGGAAATTGAGTTCCCATATAATCCAGCTATACCATTCCTAGGGATATAGCCTAGGAACACATAAAAAAAAAAAACCACACACACACAATTCAAAATTCAGAGCTCCTAGAGATATATCCTATTTTTTTCTTTGTAACACACTACAGCATTATATATCCAGCACTATACTAAAACTGCTTATCTAGGTTGCAAAGAACCATATCAAAGGTCTTGATTTTATTTCATCAGTATATAAGTAATAATGACACCACTGATCAATCTCCTTAAAACATTTTTTTCTCATAAAAAAAGAAACAAGAATCAGGCATACTAGCAGTGTGATCTTCTTTCAGACTATTAAGAGCCAGTTTTACCCTAGATTATTGCCTTTAGCTGGAAAGACCGAGACAAAGATTTATGTCTTCCAGGCAGCCGAGCTGGGCTCTATCCAGCCATGAAGTCCTCATAAAACTAAGGGAAGACTGGAAGAAGGCTCCTCTTTGTGACGAAAAAGAGCCATTTTCAACACAGATCAGTTCACCCGAAAAAGAACATGGCCACTTTGCTTTACTCTAAGGCCCAATTATTTTTCAGTCAATGAGCCACACCACAACTAGTAAAAAAAGACTGCAACGGTCAAATTGGGAAAGCAAAGTAGAACCCCAACATGCTTAGTACATGAAAATGATAGTTCTAAAGAATTAAATAGTATGAAACGGTGAATTGTGAGTTCCACAATCCCCAGAGAGGGAGAGGTATTCCCATGCCCCCTGTCTGGGTAGGACAAGAGTGGCAGGTCTGGTAATAATTCTGTTGCAGAAAACAATCCACACTCATTTGGGAAGATATACGATGCCAGAAACTCACACCACATGTTGTTCACCATACAAGCCAGTCACTCCACCACGTGGAACCATTACCCTAGATGGCAGCTCTTCCTCCAGGTCTCCTAAATAAACAAATCCTACCCCCAAAGGGAGGTGAAAAAGCCAGAAGAGGAGGCAATGGGAAAACACCTTTTAACAATGAAACCAAAGAAGCCAATAGAAAGACACTTAATTAGAAGGCAATATGAAGACCAATTCAAAGGCCTCTGCCAACAAAATAGTGTCAGCATATATGTTTAGGGATGTTATTTCTTCCTGATGTACAATTATCTTTATTATTATGAGATTACACAAAGGTGTCAATTGCTCCAGCCCCTTCTTTATTTTTTTTGTCTTAGTAAAACAAAATTTAAAAAACATTACAAACTAATAACCTTTCTATGACCTCCATATTTATATCTTAAATATTTCAATGCCTTCCAATGTGCTCTTTGATGGGAGGGGGGAGAATTGGGCCACTGCCAAAGAAGCTAAGGGGTTACTTTTGGCTATGCACTAAGAAATTGCTCCTGGCTCAGGGGACCATATGGCATACCAGGGATTGAACTGAAGTCCATCCTGGATCAGCCGCATGCAAGGCAAATGCCTTACTATTGTGTTATCGCTCCGGCCCCTCCAATGTACTTTTCTAAAAATCTGTTCCTATACCCCTATGCTAGTAAACTCTGCTACTTCTAAATTATTGTTTTTAATGTTACTCAGAAAAAAAAAAACACTTAGGTACATTGATGTATAGGCTTCACAAAGAAAGAACTATTTGAATATATGAACTAAACAATGGTTCCATAGAAAATCAACTGCTTTTTCTTTAAACTAGTAAAGAACAACAAGAATTGTTTTCTTTCTGTATGAGTTCATGGCTTATTCCTTGTTCAGATCTCAGAGTTCAATCCTAATTGGGGTTAGGGACCACATATAGTAAAGGATCACACACAGGTCATCCACAGACAAGCAACCTACTCACTGTACTCTATCTCTGGATCCAAAAAATAAAATTGTAACTATTATGTATAGTATATTTAAAAGCTATAAAGGTATAATAAGATGTGGGTAATCTAGAACACTGCTGTAATGGAGGGCATACTTTGCATGTGCAGAACCTAATTTAATTTTTATCTCATTATTACCTCCTAAGAAAATATCAAGCAAACCTTAATCTTATGATTTTGGCACTGAAATATCTACCCTAGTTGGTCAAGTACTGTTGGCTGTGGCCCAGTGTTTACTGAAATACCTCTCAATAAAAAACTGTGAGAGGTCTTGCTATGATGTCTCAAATCATTTTTAGAGATATATTTATTTTATACTTAAATTATTTTGATGCTCCAACAATTAGAAGATGTATGCTTCTACAAGAAAAATTTGTATTTGATACTTTAAATAAAAGCAGAAAGTGAAACCATAAAAAACTGTGACATGCTTAGTTATCGATTTAACACACTAGTTATATTTATAATGCAAACCTTTATTAAAATCAATGGTAGCTTAAATTAGATACCAACTATGGAAAGATATATTATGTTGATGATTTAGAATATTCAGCATTGTGACTATATCAATTCACTTACAAGTTAATCTATATATTTAGTGAAAGTTCATTAAAAGTGTAGAAACTTTTGGGGGCAGAAATTAAGATTTTCCAGAAAATAGAAAGATAACTTGAAAAGGTTACTCTAAAAGTTTCACTGTACCACAAGACTAACTATAAAGTAACAATAACCAAACAATGTGATATTGGTGAAATTTGGTTTCTAGATGAATTAAAGATCATTGTATACAAAAGAAAATAGCCTATTTGTAATGGATTCAATTTAACAACAGTAACAAGGTAATTGAAGCAAAATAGCATTTCAGAAAAACTATTTTGGAATAACTAAATTTGTGTATAGTAAACAATCAGAGTTTGAACCTCAACTCACATTATATATAAACACTAACTTATAAAGATCAGAAAATAAAATGTATAATCTATACTTTAGGACAGTTCTAGAATATGGGTCAGAATAATACAGTAAAGACAATGTATGTATGGGCTTTGTTATAATCCTGGCCTCCCCAAGTGACCATGCATGTGAGATTCTTGAACACAGAGCCATGAGTAAACCTTCCTTATCACCACTAAATGTGCCCTCCAAAAAACAAGCAAACAAACAAAACTGTAAAAAAAAATCTCTAATAGTGAACATTTTTTAGATCATAGAACACAGCATTTTCTGTAGAAAAATGTTAATATAGGACTAGAGATATATGGCTCAAGTGATGGAAACATGCCTTTACTATGATTGGTCCTGTTCTCTGGCACTTCCATCTTTTCTACACATACACTCAGACATATACACTCAATTCATATGTAGTCCCAGCTCCAAAATACTTGTTTAATATACATTACTCCATTAAAAAATTCTAAATGGGTTCAGAGAGATAATTCAATAGGCTTGTGTACATATTTTATATGTATGAAGCCTGAGATTGATCCCTGCTACCACATGATATTCAAAACCTGCCAAAAGTCAAACAATAAGTCAAACAACCCAAACAACAAGCCCAAGTGTGACCGCAAAGCAAACAAAATAAAAAATCAAAAGCACATACCCAATAATACAGCAATTCCACTTGATAGATTAGATCCTAGGACACAAATTTAAAAGGACAAGCACCATTATTTAATGCAGTGCTTCTCAATTATTTTCTGTCATGCCCCCCTAGAAAGAACACAATTTTTTCGCACCCCCACGTGACTATAAATAGTATCTTTATTAAAAAAAACTTTAACCTGCAAAACTAAAATATATAAAATAATTTGAGGTGATTTTTTAATCAGAGGTGATATCTGGATTAATGGCTACAATGAGCACCTTTTGCAGTGCATAGCTTTTTGAAGCGGGGTTTGAAGCAGGACACAGCAACTCTCAGCTCCAGAGACATACAGAGACATAAACATGGGGCTTAGCTTGTTATGACAGAGTTTGCCGAGGTCAAACGCACCCCCCTTTACAGAGATTCACACACACCCCGGGGGACACGCACCACTATTTGAAAAGCACTGATTTAATGCAACACTTGCTTTAAATATTTTTTATTTTTATTAGGTCTCATGAACTGCATCACAAAGATATTTATGATTAAGTTCAAGTGTACATTGTTAGAACACCAATTCTGCTGCTCCCCCTAACTACCTGTGTTGGGCATTTCCCTCTCCACCATTTTCCTAATGTGCCTTTGCTAAGTTAACTCCCCCACCCATTCCCCAATATCCAGCTTCCTACTGAAAACCAATTCTTCCCCCTCTACATTTGTATAGTAATTGGACATTTGATATTCCTCTCTGTAGCTTCTTTATTATCTCATATATATTGAGAGTTCATCATTCTGAGTCTGTTCTTCTACCTCTGACAGTTTTACTCATCATGGTACTCTCCAAATCTATACATGTAGCAGCAAATTGCATGACTTTATTTTTTCATAGAGCCTAGAGTATTCCATTATGTAATAGTACCCAAGGTTCTTTGTACAGTTATATGCTTGTGAGAATTTGGGCTGTTTCTATATTTTGACTATTGTATATAGAGCATCAATGAATATATTTAGATCTACAGTTCCCTAATGATTTGTGACTTAGAGCATTTTCATTGGCTTTTGGCCATTTTTATTTCTTCATTGGCAAAGTTCCTGTTTAACACTTAACCTATTTGATAGAGTTCAATGTTTTATTTATTATAGAGATCAACCAATACATTATATATCTTGAATATCAAACTGTTGACAGATGAGTTATGGGCAAATAATTTCTCCCATTATGTGGACTGCCTTTATATCCTGGTCATTGTTTCCGCTGAGTTGCAGAAGTTTCTTCATTTAATGTAGCCTCATTTGTCTTTGCTTCTATTGGCATGTGTTTCATCCCTTTAGATCCCTCGATCTTCAAGAACATGAAGAATTCTATTATATTTTCCTCTGTAAGTTATGGATTTAGGTCTAATATTTATGTATTTAATACAGTTTATTTAAATTTTTAAATAGTATTAGAAAAATTCCTGTTTGTTTTCCTTTTAACTTCTGCATGTAATCGCCACATTTTTCCATCACCACATATTACAGAGACATTCCTTGTTCTACTCATATTTTTTTCTCCTGTGTCAAAGATCAAATGACCATATAACTAAGGATCTGTCTTTTTTTTCTATACTATTCTATTGATCCAAGTATCTTTATTTATTCCAGTACTATACTGTTTTAAATACTACCACAGTGGTATGGTGTTTACCTTGCATGCAGCTGACCCAGGATGGACCTCGGTTTGATCCCTGCTGTCCCTTATGGTCCTCCAACCCAGGAACTATTTCTGAGTTCATAGCCAGAGTAACCCCTGAGCATCACCGGATGTAGCCCCAAAACAAAACAAAAATCAGTATTCGCATATATGTAAGAATGTGTGAGAAAGATATTTTATTTATCAAGTTCACTAAAGTTAAACATGAACTTCTTATAAACCTCGGAACTCCCACTGTAGATGGGAGAAAGAAAGAAAGAAAGAAAGAAAGAAAGAAAGAAAGAAAGAAAGAAAGAAAGAAAGAAAGAAAGAAAGAAAGAAAGAAAGAAAGAAAGAAAGAAATAAATAAAGAAAGAAAGAAAGAAAGAAAGAAAGAAAGAAAGAAAGAAAGAAAGAAAGAAAGAAAGAAAGAAAGAAAGAAAGAAAGAAAGAAAGAAAGAAAGAAAGAAAGAGAAAGAAAGAAAGAAGCTTTACAAAATCAAAATCCATGGTTTGTTTACAACTAATAGCATAAATTGTCAATGTCTATCAGGTAAAATATCACACAGATCATGAGATATGCATATAAAATAACTAATAAAATAAGAGAAAAGCAATAAAAGCAAGATAAATGAATAGACATTAAAGCAACACAAATAAAAAAATTGTATGTGAAGGCAGGAGAGATAGTACAACAGGAACAGTACTTGCTTTGCACACAACTGACCTGAGTTTGATCCTTGGCATCCTATATGGCTTCCCAAATCCCTCCAGGAGTAATCTCTGAGGCTAGACCTAGCAATAAAGTTCTGATCAGCTGAATATAATACAAAAACAAAAGCAAGTAAAAAGAAATTTGAGGTGAGAGATAGCGTGGAGGTAGGGCATTTGCCTTGCATTCAAATCCCAGCAATCCATATGGTGCTCTGAGCCTGCTGGGAAAAATTTTTGAGCACAGAGCCAGGAATAATAACCACTGAGTACTTCTGGGTATAACCCAACCCGAAAGAAAGAAAAAGAAAAGAAAGAAGAAAGAAAGAAAGAAAGAAAGAAAGAAAGAAGAAAGAAAGAAAGAAAGAAAGAAAGAAAGAAAGAAAGAAAGAAAGAAAGAAAGAAAGAAAGAAAGAAAGAAAGAAAGAAAGAAAGAAAGAAAGAAAGAAAGAAAGAAAGAAAGAAAGAAAGAAAGAAAGAAAGAAAGAAAGAAAGAAAGAAAGAAAGAAAGAAAGAAAGAAAGAAAGAAAGAAGAAAGAAAAAGAAAGAAAGAAGCTTTACAAAATCAAAATCCATGGTTTGTTTACAACTTATAGCATAAATTGTCAATGTCTATCAGGTAAAATATCACACAGATCATGAGATATGCATATAAAATAACTAATAAAATAAGAAAAAAGCAATAAGTTGCTGATGTTAGATGACTCTCCAAAAAGCACAATGTTGAATGAAAGAATCAAGACACAAAAGAAATATATTTCTTTTGAAATATATATATTATATATGTAATATATAATATATTTTAAATATATAAATATATTAAATAAGTATATCTTAAATAAATATGTTAAATATATTTATATTTAAATAAATATATTAAATATATCATATAATTATATCATATACTATATATAATTATAATATATTATATATTTCTTTTGAAATATATACATATATATGACTCTATTTATATAAATAATTAGAAATATGACTTGTCTGGGATGATAAAAATTCCCTAGAAGTTATTTATTACTAGACAGGCAACAGAAAATGACTGTAAATCAAGATAAGAGAACTATTTTTGAAATAATTTTTATTTATATAAAAAGTGTGTTTTACACAATCATTTATAGTTGAGTTTTATTCATGCTTTACTCAAATTTCCGCAACAATCTCACTACCACTGTCAACTTTCTTTCAGTAGTCTTAACCATACTCTATCCCACCTTTACCTCCTTCTACCCTAACCCCTGTCTGCTATCTTAATGGACAAATTTCAAAGCTCATATATTTGCAGTTTAGATATCATGTTTCCACTGTTGTTAATGTTTCCATTGTGTTTTGAAGATTCAGCTATATCACTCTCCACATCACCAGTATAACTGAAGCCCCTCCCCCTGTTCACCCAATACTTCCCTTTCTTGTATTTTCCTTCCTCTTTATTGTCTTTCCTTTTCTGTCCTAGGTAAGGGAACATTTTGTAGATAAAGAAAATGTTTCTTTCTTGTGGTGATAATTACATGGATGGTATGTACTTTATGACAATTAAAATTATTAAATTGTAATGATTTATTAAAAACACAGCCTTTACTATGACATAAGTGGTCCTATTCAACCCTTCCTTCCCATGTAGGTAGTCATATGGATGAAATCCTCAATATATGTAGTTCTTTACTTAAAATGTAGAGATTATTTCTTCTGGAGTTTCCCATCAGCACGACATTGTAAGTATTTCACAGGGAACATTTTTCTCCAGCATTCCCGATTCCTCCAGCAACAGATATTGGAAACTTTTTACACATAGATGTTTTTCATAAAATTTCTAGGTTAAGAAAAAAAAATGGGTATTTGGGGCCAGAGAGATAGCATGGAGGTAGATGTTTGCCTTGCATGCAGAAGGATGATGGTTCAAATCCCAGCATCCCATATGGTTCCCTGAGCCTGCCAGAAGCAATTTCTGAGCATAGAGCCAGGAGTAACCCCTGAACGCTGCCAGGTGTGACCCAAAAACTTTTTTTAAAAAAATGGGTAGTTTACCTTCAACACACACTCTCTTAAGCTACCACCTGGAAATAAAACTTCAGGGCAGTAGAACGATAGACAGAAGAATGGGGTTCCTGATTAGAGACAGGAAAAGAGTGAATTGTTGAACATTTGGACATTGGCACAAATAAATTGAGTTTGTTTTAAGACATATTTATTTACCATATCAACTAATGTTATTTTAATAACAGGTAAAAAGTATGCACTCATTACATATTTTAGAGTGAAAAGATTTCATTAAAATGTAATATATAAATTTGTTCTAAGGCGCTAATTTGGTGTCTCAACCAAAGTTTGTTGTGGCAAAGATGACAAACTTCATACTAATTATTCTGTCTTTGAAGAAAAGAAAATTCATAAATTGGGTCTTGTGTGGAGAAAAGAAATTAGGTGTAATCTGAGTAAAACTACAATTAACAATTGCAATTGTTAAACAATAAAATAAGTCATGACACTAAGGTATTGTATAAACAAAATGTACTGAAAATAATATTTTGGTTTCATGGGAAATGTTAGTATAAAACAAATCTGAAATCTTACTTACTTTTTCTTACTTATATACATATAAGCAAGATCTGAATTGTATGCCTTTGCCACCAGTAGTAAGAGTAGGGATTTAGAAGTGCCTGATTACTCCTCACTGAAATACATGCCTTCATAGATGCAATATACTAATTTCTGCCTAATTAAAAATATCTTTATCTTAGAATAGTGTGGCTTAAAAATTATTTTGATACTTGATTATTATTGTTTTAGGACTTCAAGAGTCAATAGTTAGTCAATTATTAACTGTACATAGTGTAAAAATTGAAATTTAGTCCTTTCTAAAATTAGAATTACTTTAAATTTGATCATTTAAAGTTGAAATATTTCAAAGACTCATTCTCATGCTCCATAACTTGCAATTTTAGTTTTGGAGCATAAATAACCCTCTTACTATTTGAGGCATGAAATTTCTTGTATTTACAAAAATATACAGGAATAATCTAGATGTAAATGTATTTCCCTCAGGAATTTTGCAAACTTTATGTGATTTCTCTTCATATATCTGGTAAAGGACTCTGTAGATGTTAATGAAATAAACTTGTAAAGGAAGGGAAAGAAGAATATAGCCAAGCTTCAATGCCACAAAGAACAATGTAATGTTGCACGGTCACTGCTGAGAAGATAAAGGAGATACTCTATCCTCTTAGATTGTTCAGCTCTTTTTTTTTTTTAAGTTTTTATTGAAACCAATGTGAGTTACAAGTCTTTCACAGTTGTAGTTCAGGCACATAGTGACAGTGATTTACGGCCATTTTCAACACCAGTGTTGACCTCCGTCCATCATAGTTCCCAGCATGCATCCCATACCTTCATCCTTACCCCCTAGACTGCTAGTGTAACAGGTTGATTTTGTGTATAGCTTGTTATAGTTTAGGTTTCTTGCTTCTATTATCATTAACTTTGGTTTTGGTATTCAGATCTGACTATTTTTTATTTTCACTCTATGCTCCTGAGACTGCTTAGCCCCTGGGTGTTATCCACTTTTTTTCTTTTCTCAATTTGTAGAAGGACATAAAAATATGAGGTAGAACAAGATGGTCCATATTTTTTGGTTCTGTAAAAGAGGTGGGAGACCCAATCTCGAGGCTATAAATAGAATTAAAAGAAGAAAAAAGGAAAGGGGGCAGATGTGACTTTTATTTTATTTTTCTTTTTTGCATACATGCAGTAAACTTAGGTGAAATTAGAAAGGAAGTTCCCTTGGCCTAAGAGATATAGGCTGTCTCTAGCCTTAAAGCATACTGTCATAAGACTGACATGAAAAAATGCTCCACATCACTAATCACCAGGGAGATGCAAATCAAAACAACTATGAGGTACCACCTTACATCACAGAGATTGGCACACATCAGAAAGAATGAGAACAAGCAGAGTTGGCAATGTGGAGAGAAACTCTTATCCACTGCTGGTGGGAATGCTGTCTAGTCCAACCTTTATGGAAAGCGATATGGAGATTTGGAGATTCCTCCAAAAACTGTAAATTGAGCTCCCATATGATCCAGCTATATGACTCATAGGAATATATCTTAGGAAACAAAAAATACAATACAAAAATTCCTTCCTTACACCTATATTCATTGCAGCACTATTACCATAGCCAGACTCTGGAAACATCCAAGATGCCCTTCAACAGACGAATGGCTAAAGAAACTGTGGTACATATACACAATGGAATATTATGCAGCTGTCAGGAGGGATGAAGTCATGAAATTTTCCTATACATGGATGTACATGGAATCTATTATGCTGAGTGAAATAAATCAGAGGGAGAGAGAAAAACACAGAATAGTCTCACTCATATATGGGTTTTAAGAAAAATGAAAGACATTCTTGCAATAATTTTCAGAGACAAATGAGAGGAGGGCTGGAAGTTCTAGCTCACTTCATGAAGCTCATCACAAAGAGTGATGAGTTTAGTTAGAGAAATAACTACATTGAGAACTATCCTAACAATGAAAATGAATGAGGGAAGTAGAAAGCCTGTCTAGAGTACAGGCAGGTGTGGGGTGGGGAGGAGGGAGATTTGGGACATTGGTGATGAGAATGTTGCAGTGGTGAAGGGGGGGTGCTCTTTACATGACTGAAACCCAACCATAATCATGTTTGTAATCAAGGTGTTTAAATAAAGATATATAGAATACAAAAAAAGAAAAGTAATGCACTTTATTTGGAGTATTAATTAAATTATTGCTTTAATAAAATTATTGGTTAAATAAATTTATTACTAAAATATAACAAAATAAGACTGATTACAGGCTCCAGTCATGTTATATTTTGAACCCAAACATCTTTCTTTCTTTTTTTTTTTTTGGTTTTTGGGCCACACCCATTTGACGCTCAGGGGTTACTCCTGGCTATACACTCAGAAATCGCCCCTGGCTTGGGGGGACCATATGGGACCTCTAGCGCCACCTTCCCGGCCCCCCAAACATCTTTCTTTATGGTACCAGGAAATGTTCTGCTCAGTTGTGGTTGTCAAAGTCATACTTCTATAATTAGATATGTTGGTTTTTTCACAAATCATTGGATGGAGTGTCTTCTGATTTCATCTTGCCATTAGTTGGTGAGGAAGGGCAACCTGCCCTCAGATCAAGTTGTTGCTGTTTCCTCGTTGGGTTGCATACGAACCTGCTCTGGAACAAGTTGGTTCTAGATCGGTATTAGAGCCTCCCCCCAGAGGGAGTTTTATTCCTGTTGCTGGTGCAGGGAACTGTGCCAGTTCTAAGGTTGGGATCCTGTGTTTGAGGTTGGTTGGTTGATGTCTAATCAATTGAGTCTAAATTAAGTACCCATGACAAATGTTCAGGGTGGAAGGTGCCTCTGCTTTATAAAATTTATGGGTTCTTAAACTTATTAGATAAGAACTTCTTTCTATATGTAACATTATCCCGTTTTAGTGTGCTTATGCATAAAGGAATGATGCCATGTATTATTGGTGCATTTGCGAGTAAAAATTACTTGTTATATAGTCTCTGTGTCCTAGTTTTGACTTGAGGTTTTATCCCAAGCAAGACTTTTCTACTAGAATTTTATAGTAAGTAGAACCAGAAAAAGCAAAGAAAAAAAAGTGGGGGGAGGCATGTCTACATATGAAAATAATTACTACTAAGAGTTATAACTATTAAGGAAATGTTTCCACAGAAACATACAAAGACAATATAGATATCCCACATCATAGTATTGTGGAATCTGAGAAATAGTTTGCAGCAGTCAGGAATCAGGTAGTGTCCTTGAGCTGTGAGTCCCTCTGGAGCTGGATCAAGCAGCAAGCTTCAGTCTACATTGCAGCTCTTTTTTCTTGAGAGAGGATGACAGACACATCCTCCAGTAGGTGGTGGCAAAGTCTCTCTTTTCAGTTCACAGCCGTAAGTCATTTTTTTTTCTGTTCCCAAAAGAAAGAGAAAAAATTCTACTTCCCTTCAACCATGGTCCCACCTGCCCCAGCCTACTTTCTCCTCACTTTAGTCTGCCTCAAACTCCTTCCTGCCTTATCAGATCTAATGAGCCACTCTGATTCCTCTTTCCCTTTGAACCCGCTCCTATGCCTCCAGACTTTTTAACTTTCTGCCTTTTTTGTGGCTTTTTCTACTAGTTTCAACCAGAAAGGCTCCATCACTCTACTTTGTCATATCACAAGTACAGTTTAAATTTCTTTTCTTCCTAACTAGAAACACTCAATACATATGTAATACTTAAGTTAAATATCAGCAAATTACCCTCTTTTCCGCTAGCATCTCTTTCTAGAGATGAACCCTTCAGCTGAATAAAGTACTGGCTTCCCCCCATCACTCTCTCACTCCTGACATCTGCTTTTTCACTATAGTTTCTATTTGATTTTGGACAGATTAAGGGTCCCATGGTGCTATTTATACAAATTTATATAATAGTTTTCAAGAAGGACCTTTGATTAGAAACCTAGTGATCTGCTCTGGAGACATTGGTGTAATTAAGAGCTACCATAATGGTTTAGGATTTCTCTAAATTCTTTTTCATGCATGTCCCCACACCCACATCTGGTACCAACAGGAAACTAATGCCTCCTTAGCATTAGTCCCACTCACCTAGGGCTGAGCACCAAAGAGCACCACATCTCATATCTTATACTTTCAGTCTATTAATACATTATCATGCCGTGTGATGCAGATAATAAAAAGAAATATTTTGCTCAGTGATCTCAATTAGGAGCATTTCTTCCATCTTCATGTTTCCAACTTCCATCCTGGCATAAGAAAAAAATATCATAGCTATTTATGGAAGTGTGTTGTTCCAAATGAATTTCAGGAGTGTTTGATCCATTCTTTGAAGATATTCATGGGTATCCTTCGAAAAATTGCAGTTAAATCTGTGCAATTCATTGGGGAGTATAGTCATTATAATGATGTTAATTCTCCCAATTCATAAGCAGGTATATGTCTCCATTTCCTCGTGTTCTCATTTTTCTGGAAGCAGTGTTTTGTAGTTTTCTTTGAATATGTCCTTCACCTCTTTATTTAAGTTAACTCCAGGGTATTTGAGTTTGTGTGGCACTAATATGAATGGAATTCTTTTATTTTATATTAAATAATTTCTTTATTTAAACACTGTGATTACAAATATAATTGTAGTTGGGTTTCAGTCATAACAAGAATACCCCATCACCCATGCAACCTTCCCATCACCAATGATCCTCCTCTCCCCCCGACCCCTGCCTGTATTCAGGACAGGCTTTCTACATCCCTCACTCACTGACATTGTTATGATAGTTGTCAGCATACTTATTTCTCTAACTGTACTCAACACTTTTTGTGATGAACTTCATATCTTGAACAGGTCCTTCTGAACCTCAACTCTGGGAATTATTTCAACATCTTTAATTTTTCTTAGAACTCATAGATGAGTGAGACTATTCCATGTCTCTCTCTCTTCCTCTGACTAATTTCACTCAGCATAATAGATTCCCTGTACATCCATGTATTGGAAAATTTCATGACTTTATCTCTTCTGACAGCTTCATAATATTCCATTGTAAATATGTACCACAGTTTCTTTCGCCATTCATCTGTGGAAGGACATCCTGGTTGTTTCCAGAGTCTAGTTATTGTGAAAACTGCTTCTATGAATATAAGTATGAGGAAGGGATTTTTGTGTTGGATTTTATGCACCTAGGGTATATTCCTAGGAGTTGTATAGCTGGATCAAATGGGAGCTCAATTTCCAGTTTTTAGAAGAATCTCCACATTGTTTTCCATAAGGACTGGACTAGACGACATTCCCACCTGTAGTGTACCTGAGACCCTGGATCTGGGTGTAGCTACCTGAGACCCACCCATTTCTGGGAGGGGTCTTGGGAACTGAATATTAGGTGTTACCTTACCTGCAAGACCCCGCCCATTCCTGGGAGGGGTCTTGGAAAAGTTAGATAAGCCTTGGACGAGGAAATTCGCCCCTTTCTGCGCTGCTGGGCGCTCTGGCTTTTGGGCCTCTGTGTTCTGGTCTTTGACCAGCATGGAGCCCAAAGGGAAGATGGCTAACAGGAGATAAGACGCAGGGCTAGCAAAGTATTGCTGTGCTTGAAAGGTTATGAGTAGGCCACACACATGTGGTGGATAGGGCATGAATAAAGTTGTTGCTTCCAGATGCCTGCCTGTGAGTCTCATTCTGCCGTTCACCTAACTTGGGACCCGCCGGCTGAATGGGGGATGCGAAGCCACGTGGCCTGGGGTGGCAGAGAGAAGAATCTCTCCATCCATTGCCATCCAGCACCATCGTTAATTATTTAATGCAAGACTCACCAGCAGTGAATAAGAGAGCCTTTCTCTACACATCCCCACCAGCACTGATTGTTCTTGTTCTCTGTGATGTGTGCTAGTCTCTGTGGTGTGAGATGGTACCTCATTTTTGTTTTGATTTGCATCTCCCTGTTGATTGGTGATGTGGAGCAATTTTTAATGTGCCTTTTGGCCATTTGTATTTCTTTTATTTTATAAATCTTTATTTAAGCAGCATAATTACAAGCATGTTCATAGTTGGGTTTCAGTCATAAACAGAATACCCCCCATTTCACCAGTGTAACATTCCTCCCCTGCCCCTGCCTGTATCGCAAAAGGCATTCTACTTCTCTCATTCTTTAACATTGTCATGCTATTGTTACTATAATTATTTCTCTAACAGTGTACACCACTCTTTGGGGTGAGCTTTCAAAATGTGAACTAGTATTTCTTCTTTGAGAAATTGTCTGTTTATTTCTTCTCCCCATTTTTTGATGGCATCATATGTTTTTGTTTTTTTTTTTAAGTTCTGCCAGTACCTTGTATATCTTAGATATTAGCCCCTTTTCTGATGGGTATTAAGTGAATAGCTTCTCCCATTCTGTGAGTGGCTTTTGATCCTAGGCATTATTTCCTTTGAGGTGCAGAAACTTCTCAGATAAATATTGTCCCCATTGTGTTTCTCTGCTTCAACTTGTTTAGAGAATGCTGTTTCTTCCTTAAAGATGCTTTTGGTTTCAATGTCCTGAGTGTTTTACCTACGTGTTGTTCTATATACTTATGGTTTCAGGTTTGATATTAAGGTCTTTAATCCATTTGCATTTGACCTTGGTGCATGGTGTTAGCTGGAAGTCTGAGTCCATTTTTTTTTTTACAATTGGCTGACCAGTTGTGCCAACACCACTTGTTGAAGAGGCTTTCCTTGATACATTTTGTATTTCTTGCCCCATCATCAAAGAATAATTGATTGTATATCTGGGGAGCATTCTCTGAATAATCTAGTCTATTCCACTGATCTGAGGGCTTGTCTTTATTCCAATACCATGCTATTTTAATGACTACTGCTTTGTAATACAATTTAAAGGTTGGAAAAGTAATGCCACCCATATTCCCTCTCTCATGGGTTGCTCTGCAATTCTTGGGTGTTTATTGTTCCAGAAAAATTTCAGGAGTGCTCGATCCATGTCTTTAAATAATGTTATGAGTATCCTTAGAGGGATTGCATTAAATCTGTACAATGTCTTGGGGATTATTGCCATTTTAATTTTATTAAACCTCCCAATTTATGAGTAGGGTATATGCCTCCATTTCCACATTTCCTCTTTTATTTCTTGAAGCAGAATTTTTTAGTTTTCTTTGTATAAGTCCTTCACATCTTTAGTTAAGTTGACTCCAAGATATTTGAGTTTGTGTGGCACTATGTAAATGGGATTTTTTATATCCATTTCTTCTTTATCATTATTGGTGTATAAGAAGGCCATTGATTTTTGTGTGTCAATAGTGTAGCCTACCAAGTTGTTATATGACTCTATTGTTCTTAGAAGTTTTTTGGTAGAACCTTTAGGGTTTTCTAAATATAATATGTCATCTGTAAACAATGAGAGCTTAACTTCCTTCTTTCCAATCTAGATGCCTTTGGTATCTTTCTCTTGCCTAATTGCTATGGCAAGAACTTCTAGCACTATGTTGAATAGGAGTGGTTAGAGAAGGCAGGCTTGTCTTGTACTGGATTTTAGAGGAAAGACTTTTAGTTGATCTCCATTGAGAATAATATTTATCATTGGCTTATGGTATATTGCCTCTACTATACTGAGAAAATTTTCTTCCATACCCATCTTGATGAGAGTTTTTATCAAGACTGGGTGTGTTAGACTTTATCAAATGCTTTCTCTGCATCTATTAATATGATCATTCCTTTCTGTTTTTCTTGTTGTTGATGCTGTGTATTATGTTGATAGATTTACAGATGTTAAACCATCCTTGCATTTCTAGGATGAAACCTACTTGGTCGTGGTGAATGACCTTCTTGATGAGACATTGGATCTTGTTTGCCAAAATTTTGTTGAGGATCTTTGCATCTGTGTTCATCAGGGATCTTGGTCTGTAGTTTTCCTTTTTTGCAGCATCTCTGTCTGGTTTTTCTATCAAGGTGATGTTAGCTTCTTAAAAACTGTTTGGGAGTATTCCTGATTCTTTAATTTTATAAAAGAACCTGCAACGGATTGGTAGAAGTTCCTCTTGAAAGGTTTGAAAGAATTTGTTAGTGAATTTATCTAGGCCTAGGCTTTTCTTTTTGGGAAGACTCTTGATGACCATTTTAATTTCCTCAGTAGTGGTGTGTGTGTTTAGATATGCAAGATCATCCTGGTTTAACCATAGAAGATTGTAAGAGTTCAAGAATTTATCCATTTCCTCCAAGTTTTCATGCTTTATGGCATAGAGTCTCTTAAAATAGTCTCTGATTACCTTTTGAATCTCTGCAGTATCTGTGGTAATATTCTCCATTTCATTCTTAATCTATTGTATTATATTTCTCTCTCCATTTCTTTGAGAGTTTTGCTAGTGGTTTATATATCTTGTTTATTTTCTCAAAGAACCAACTTTTGCTTTTGTTGATCTTTCAAATTGTTTTTTGGATTTCCATTTCATTGATTTCTATACAAAGTTTTATTATTTCCTTCTGTCTACCTGGTTTTGGTTTCTTTTATTAGTCATTTTCTAGTTCTGAAAACTATATTGTTAAGTTCTTTATATAGGTTTTATTTATTATATATATATTATTTTATAAGTATAATTATAATTATATATTATATATTATTATTTATTTATAAAGTTTTTATATTTTATATAGTTTTTTCATATCTTCCTTTTTGATGTGTGTTTACAAGGCTATAAATTTTCTCTTAGTGCTGCTTTTGTTGTGTCCCATAAATTCTGACAATTTGTGCCTTTACTGTCATTTGTTTCCAGGAATGTTTTGATTTCCTTTTTTATTTCATCTCTGACCCACTGGTTGTTTAGTAGTGAACTGTTTAGTTTCCAGGTATTAAAGTTTTTCTTCTGTGTTTCTTTGTAGTTCAAATCTAATTTCAGTGCCTTGTGGTTGTGTAGGTTGTTTGTACATTTTTTATCCTCAACTTTATGGAAATATGTTTTATAAGCCAGCATGTGGTTTATCCTGGAGAAGGACCCATGTGCACCAGAAAAGAATGTGTATCCAGTTTTCTGGGGATGTAATGTCCCTTATATATCTACTAGTCCACGGTCTTCCATTTATCTTTTCAGAGATAATACATTCCTGGTGAGTTTCAATTGGTTGATCTATTAAGAGGTATCAGGGCAGTGTTGAGATCTCCACTAATATTGTGTTGGTATTGATATTTTCTTTCAGGTTTGTCAATCTGCCACCTGACCTAGCAATACCACTTTTGGGTATTTATCCCCAGGACAGAAAAACATACATCCAAAAAAAAAAATCTATGCACACCACTATTCATTACAGCACTCAGTACAATAGTTAAGAGTTGCAATAGGGGCCGATGAGGTGGCACTAGAGGGGGCCGGTGAGATGGCGCTAGAGGTAAGGTGTCTGCCTTGCAAGCGCTAGCTAAGGAAGGACTGCCATATGGTCCCCCCAAGCCAGGGACAATTTCTGAGCACTTAGCCAGGAGTAACCCCTGAGCATCAAATGGGTGTGGACCCCCCCAAAAAACAAACAAAAAAAAAGAGTTGCAATAAACCTAGATGTACAACAGCAGACTAATGAATCATGAATATATGATATATACATATATATATACAATAGAATATATGTAACTCTAAAAATTATGCAAACGTGGAGTTCATTGCAACACGGATGAAGCTGGAAGATATCATGTTAATTGATGCACAACAGGGAAAGAATTATAGGAGCTGGAGCAATACCACAGTGGTTAGAGCATTGGCTATACATGTATTCAATGTGGCTTTGATCCCTAACATCTCATATGGTCCCCCAATTTCTTTAGGAATGATTTTTGTGTGCAGATCCAGAAGAAAGCCTAACACTGCTGGGTGTGCCCCATCCCAAAAGAATTTTCACATTTGGTGATGTTGGCTTTGTAAAAACTATTTGAAAATATTCCTGATTTTTTTCTACTTCATGAAAAGATCCTGGCCAGTATTGGTAGTATTTCCTCTTGAAAGGTTTGAAAGAATTCATTAGTGAATCCATCTAGGCTTGGGCTTTTGTTTTGGGGTAGACATTTAATTACCATTTTAATTTCAATAGTGATGTGGCTGTTTATATATGCTACATCCTCCTTGTTTAACCATGGAAGGTTATGAGTCCAAGAATTTATCCATTTCTTCCAGGTTCTCATGTTTAGTTCATAGAGTTTCTCAAAGTAGTCTCTGATTACCTTTTCAATCTCTGCAATATCTGTAGTGATCTCCCTTTTCATTTCTAATACGGGTTATCAATATTCTCCTCTCTCTTTCTTTGTGAGTTTTGCCATGGTCTATCAATCTTGTTTAGTTTTTCCAAGAAAAATCTTCTGCTTTCATTGACCTTTCTGATTGTTTGGGGGGGGGGGCTTCCACTTCATTGATATCTGCTCTAAGCTTTGTTATGTCCTTCAGTCTACCTATTTTTGGTTTCTTTTGTTAATCATTTTCTAATTTTATAAGCTGCATTATTAAGCTATTCATTCAGGTATGCTTCTTCTTCCTTCCTAATGTGTGCTTGAAAAGCTATAATTTTTCCTCTCAGTACTACTTTTGCTGTGTCCCAAAGATTCTGATAGTTTGTGTCATCATTGTCATTTGTTACCAGGAAAGTTTTGATTTCCTCTTTGATTCCATCTCAGACTCACTGGTTGTTCAGTAGCAGGCTGTTTAATTTTCAGTTGTTAAAGTATTTCTTCTGTGTTTCTTTGTAGTCCACATCTAATTTCAGAGCCTTGTGGTCACCAAAGGTAGTCTGCAAAGTTTCTATCATCTTTATTTTGTGGAGGTATGTTTTATGTGCCAGCATGTGGTCTATCCTGGAGAATGACCCATGTACATTGGAGAAGAATGTGTATCCAGGTTTCTGGCTATAGATTACCCTATATATATACTAGGCCTCTTTCTTCCATTTCTCTTTTCAGGAATAGTTCATTTTTGTTGGGTTTCTGTCTTGTTAACCTATCAAGTGTTGACAGGGCTGTGTTGAGGTCTCTCACAATTATTATGTTATCATTGATATCCTCTTTCAAATTTGTCAATAATTGTATTATATAATTTGCTGGTCTCTCATTGGGTGCATTTATGTTTGGTAGTATGATTTCTTCCTGTTGCAATACTCCTTGATTAGTACAAAGTGTCCATCTTTGTCCCTTACAACTTTTCTGAGTCTAAAGTTTGTGTTGTCTGATATTAATATGTTATGAAGAAATTTTCCTCAAGATATTCAAAGCCATTTACCATAAACTTTGTATTGAATGTGGAAAAAATAAAATGTTTTCCTTTAAGATATGGCAGAAGAAAATATTGTCTACTCTCAACTCCTCTATTAATATATTATTTGAATTAGTTTCCACAGAAATTAAGTAATAACAATGTATTAGGGGATTCCAGATAAAGAGAAAAACTGAAACTCTAAATTATTTGCAGATAACCTACTATCTATATTTAGAAAAAATCTAAAGACTCTGAAATAACAGCTCCTAGAAACAATAAATTCATATGTAAAAGTGATCAGCTAAATTAACAAAAATATCCATATTCAAATATAAATTTTATTCTATTTTATTAATAAAATATAAAATATTTTAAATTATCTTATTCACATTTTTCCTCATAAAATCAAGTACCAAGGCATGTTAACTAAAGATGAGATAGACCTATACAAAGAAAACTACTAAAAGAATAAACTAACATGAACAAGTGTAAGCACCGCACCTGCTTATAGACTGGGGGAATTAAAATAGACAAAATAAAAATAAACTCCAGATAATTAAAGAGATTCAATTCAACCTTTATAGAGATACCTAGGACACTTCAAAAAATAGATGAAATGCTCCTAAAATTTGTATGAACACTCTCTGCTGAATATCTAAAACAATCCTTGGGGAAAAAAACAAAATTGGAGACATCACTGTGCCTAGTTACAAAGTGTATTATAAAGTGATAATAATTTTAAAAAACATGATATAGATTAAGTACAAACCCTCATATCAATGTAGTAGAATAACCCTCATATGTATATACTTAGTTTATCTTTCACAATATGTAAAAAATAGGAAGTAGTGAATGAAAAAACTCTTCAATAAATGGTTCTGGGGAAAACTGCTCAGTCACATAAAAATATAAAAATAAATTAACCCAGACATCTTTTTAACACCAGACCCAAAAAGTCAAATTAAAATGGATTAAAAACCAAAATATTAGGTCTGAATTCATAAGTTACACAGAGAAAAATATGTAGAATGCTCTATGAAACAGAAACTAGAGGCTTCTTTCAGGATGAAATGCTAGTAAATGCAAAGATACATTAAACCGAGAAACATCTGCACCTAATGGGAATGATGAAAATAATATTAAGACATCCAACTTAAGGAGAAAAATCATTTGCCCGCAACTCATCTAACAGTTTAATATTCAAGATATAAAAATCACTGGTAAAACTCTACTACAAGAAAAAAAGCCAACCCTATAAATAAATGAAGAAAGAGAAATAAACAGAAACTTCCTCCGAAGAAATACAAATAGCCAAAAAGCATATAAAATATTATCTATATCACTAATCATCAGGGAAAAGTGCATTTTATAACAAAATTTCAATATCACCAAACACCACAGAGATAGACACTCTCAAAAAGTGTTGACAACAACCAGGGTTGAAGAGGATGTAGATAAAAGGGACCCTCATGCATTACTGATTACAATGTCCAATGTCGTGCTTGCTTCAACAGCACATATACTAAAATTGGAATGATACAGAGAAGATTAGCATGGCCCCTGGGCAAGGATGACATGCAAATACAATGGCCAATATCTATTCTTCTTTGGAAGACAATAAGAACATTCCTCAAAAATGCTAGGAGTTTACTATATGGCCCAGCAATTCCACTCCTGGTAATATAGCCCAACACTCCAAAATCACAATTAAGACAAGATATAATCATATTCATTGCATATGTATAATAGCCATAATGTAGAAACAACCCAACTGCTCATGAACAATGTCAGTATAAAGAAATTATAGCACTTATACACATGACTACTCAGCCATTAGAAAAGATAAATTTATATAATTTTATGCAACTTGGAATGATCTGGATACTATCAAGTTGAATGAAATCAGTCAGAGGAAGAGGAATAGATTCAAAATACTCTCATATGTTGTATAAAAGGCCTCGGGAACATTGGTGAAAGGAGATCAACACAGGTGGTGGGATTAGCACTGATTCATTATATATCTGAAACCCAACTGTAAAAGATTTTGTAAATCACAATGATTTTAATAAAATTAAAATTAAAAAATACATATTTTAGAAAAAATGATGAGCCCCCAAAATTCCAACATGAAAGAGAAAGAAAATCTCATTTTTCAGAAATGTATATAAATTGTTATTTTTGTTCTATATTCCATATATATGTTCTATATTTTTCCCTTGAAAATCTATGTGTGTAAATTGCTTATATTTTAAAAATTAGATAATGCTTAATATCATTTTGTAATATGTTTTATTTATCTAAATAATAAAATTTTAACCTCTTTATTTGTTATTAAAGAAAAAGAAACTTATTTGGGAAATATCAAATGTGTAATGGCAATTGAAACAAGAGCAAGAGAAATGGTCTATAGAAAGATGTTCTCCACTGCAGCAAGTGGAGTGTAAATAAGTTATGGAAGGGAACACTAAACAACGAAGGAGGGGAAATATACCTGAATATAGGCAAGCAGGAGCAGGAGAAAAACCAAGGACATTGGTGGTAAGTATTGAAAACTGGTGTGGGATTGGTATTAGAACAAATTAAGTCTTATAATCATAAATATAATTGTAACTTTTTAAATTTTGATTCAATTAAAAGTAGAGAAAAACCAACACTTTGCAAATGCAAGCAGCATACTTCCTCATTCTCCCCCTGACATGTCTACTCTTAGCTCCCTCTGCCTCTGAAGAAGCCATTATTCTCACTTGAATGCATTACTCCTTTTTACACCTACTATATGAGATTATATCTCAAAATAAAACTACTAAACTTCACTATTCACATTCTCCTAAAATTCTATTCTGTGACAAAATAGCAATGAAACCGAAAAGTTTGAATAAAGTTTAGGATTGTGTTTAGAGAAATAATATAGCAGTTGGGCATTTGCCTTGAACATGACCTCCCAGGTTCCATCCCTGGTATGCCATATGGTCCTCCAAGCAGTGTCAGGAGAAAACCCTAAGTATAGAACCAGTAGTAAGCACCTGAGCACTGCTGGGAAAACAAAACTATAAAGCAAAAAAATGTTATAACAGACTTTCCTTTTCTACAAAGAAAAATTCCTTATTCCAGTCTGAGTCCATGGTTTCCTGAGAAACATGGTGTTAGGGATCATTTC
Organism: Suncus etruscus; assembly: GCF_024139225.1. NCBI lineage: Eukaryota > Metazoa > Chordata > Mammalia > Eulipotyphla > Soricidae > Suncus > Suncus etruscus. Next base: position 89,252,302 of record NC_064850.1, on the reverse strand, counting down.
CCACACTGTGTAGAACAAGTTGACTTCAGGTGTAGATTGATAGCTTCCCTGTGACAGTAATATGTGACATGTACTATATGGGAACTCATTCAGACTTTCATTATTCCTGGATTTCCCTCACTCACTTCTCAGGCGAGTCAGGTGAGTTAGAGAGGAAAGTGGGATATTCCTCTCTACCCCTCCCCATTTTTTGTAAGACATGCCCAACAGTTTGTTATTCTTTATTTAAAGGATATATTTTTCTATCTTTTTAATTTTTATTAATATCTTTATTTAAACATATTGATTACAAATATGATTGATTAGGTTTCAGTCATGTAAAGAACATCCCCCTTCACCAGTGCAACATTCCCACCACCAATGTCCCAAATCTCCCTCCATCCCACCCCACCTCCACCTGTACTCTAGACGAGCTTTCCAGTTCCCTAATTCATTCACGTGGTTATGGTAGTTCTCAATACAGAACTGCACTCACCATCTTTGTGGTGAGTTTCTTGAAGTGAGCTTGAAGTTCCAGCCCTCCTCTCATTGTCTCTGAGGATTGTTGCAAAAGTAACTGTTATTTTTCTTAAAACCCATAGATGAGTGAGACTATTCTGCATCTCTCTCTCTCTCCCTCTGACTTATTTCACTCAGCATGATAGACTCCATGTACATCCATGTATAGTAAAATTTCATGACTTCATCTCTCCTGATGGCTGCATAATATTCCATTGTGTATATGTATATGTACCATGGTTTCTTTAGCCATTCATCTGTTGAAGGGCATTTTGGTTGTCTTATCCACTGCTGGTGGGAATGCCATCTAGACCAGCCTCTATGGAAAGCGATATGGAGATTCCTCCAAAAATTGGAAATTGAGCTTCCATTCGACCCAGTATTCCACTCCTAGGGATATACCCTAGGAACACAAGAATACAATACAAAAATTTCTTCCTCACACCTATGCTTATTGCAGCACTATTCACAATAGCCAGTCTCTGGAAACAACCAAGATATTTTTCTATCTTGAGTGAAACCAATCTTCTATTGTGGAGATGTGAAAAGGTTTTCCACAAATTTGTAAGTCTGTTCCATTACATAACTATTCCTTGAAACCAGCCACAATGTAGAATTTTATCCTTAGAGATCAAATCTCAAGAGTCTTCTTAACTTGTCTTTAGTCAGCCATCAATTACATTGAATTTATCAGTTGCTATGAAAAAACACTGAAAGATAATGCTGGTCAGGGTCTGCAAGGTCTGTATTAGGTAATTAGGAGCCAATACCAGGAGTAAAGATCAAGATCTAAGAAGCAGACTCCCTGGGTGAGTGATATGACCAAATGAATTGAAGATTCTGGAATTTCATTGAAATATGAGACCCTAGAATCTTAACCTGTGCTCAGTAATAATCTTAAAAAGGAATGTCACAAAGCTCTTAAGTCAAGTAGTCAGAAGTGGGTATTGCATGGGCAGAAGAAAAGTCAGAAAGAGCTCTAGGGAAATAAGAGAACTAGGTATCAGAATTCATTACAGATGCCATGGGACATTCAACAAGAGTCTTGGGCATTAAGCAGGTCCCACAGAGTTATAGCAGATGTTCACAGATTCAGTGTCCATGTTCCCCATCGCATGGGTAAAAAAGTGACTCCAAGTTAGAAGCTTCTCAGAGTAAAAAGAGGGAGGTGTATGAAAAGGTAAGAGACTGAAAAAATGAGGGTGAATGAGAACACAAGTGATGTCTCAGAAATGCCCTTCAAGATATAAAGAAGTGGAATAATAAAGGGGCCTCTGTCAGGAGAAATGCTCAGAGACAGCAAAGGAAAAGTCCAAATTAATCCTGATAGAAAACTTAGCTCTCCAAGAGCATAGCCACATCCTGAGCAAAAATCATTTTAAGATTTTCTACCACCAAATCAGACATTTTCTCCCATTAGAGGCCCTTATGTGCAGTAAGTATTTTGGGTCCTTGCTCTTGTACTTCTGGCTTATTGTTTTAAATTTGAGACATTATAAAAAAAATTGCTCTATTTAGCTTTCCCTGAGAAGGTCTGAGGACTTCTTGTCACTCAGAAATTTTGCTCTCTTCTTTTCTGTTGAAGCTGTGCTTCTGAATGTGGAGGGACCACATATGAATCACATACCCTGACTAGTGTTCTGCCCTGAGAGAGAATATATATAATATATCCAAAAAGCTTTTATTCACTGAGTCTATTTTATATGCCCCAAGTCCTGCACAAGCTGTGTTCTGCAGGATTCAGAGTTAGTTGAATGGAGACTTATGCTTGGGGATACTTTGTTGTGATCGCTAAGATCAGGTTTTTTTTTTTATTTACTAAAATTAGGCTGCTTTATGTGAACTAGGAAAGGCCAAGGAACTATGGCCTAGAAACAGAAAACAAACTCCTACCAACAAAGTAGGTTACCCTAGGGACATGCAAATAGTGTAGGAAGGCTTTCCTGATTCCATGGATACTGAACTCTCATTCTGGAAAGTGTTGGCTCTGCAGTTCACTAGTAATGAGCTATATACTTCTATTTCCCCCAGTGACAAAAAAAAACTTAACACATTTTCTAGGTTTTGTGATATTAAGAAGGCATTATCCAAGCTTCTGGATGAGCTACCTAGTATAATTGTCTCTTGTGCATATATGCAATTTATGTTACCAAATCCAAAAGCACTTCCCTTAAATAGATAAAACACTTAACTGATTGTCTCAACAATTGTTATTTTAAAAATACATAGTAATTGGAATAGATTAAATTGCTTTCTATTTGGAGCTTTCCAGCTTTCTCTTTTAAGTATTCATTTTATTTAGTTTCTCTTCTAAACAGTCTAAAAATATGCTATGTTTGGGTCAGAGAGATAATGCAAAGGCCAGAGAAGCATGTTTTGCATGCTCAGAGATCTGAGCTTAATTCCTAGTACTGTGTGGCCTCCTAACTATCACCAGATGGGGCCAGTGCAATAATACAGAAGATAAAGCATTAGCCTTCTATGTGGCTACCTGGGTTCCCTATCTGTCAACCCATATGTTTTTTATATGGTTTCCAGCAGTGATGTCTTAGCACAAAGCAAGAAGTAAGCCATGAAATTACAACTAGAATTCCAAAAGAATTCCAACACAAACAAGTATAACAGTGGAGGTTTGATTATTGCCAGTAATGGACCCCAAAAGTGTCACCTTCCAAGGCCCTAACATTAAACCAAATGGTTTGGCTGGTTGAGTAGATAGAAGTAGTTTATAAATCACATAAATTCTACTGCATAAGTTCACACACAAAATGAAATATGAATCAGTGAGAAAATATAGGAATTAAAGTACTTACTTTAAAAGAGGTTAATCTTGGTTTGATCCCCGGCACCACATATGAAAAACAAGCATTGCCAAGTGTAACTGCTTAGCATAGACCCAGAGGTAAGCCATGAGCACCACCATGGGTTTTGCAAAACAAAACGAAACAGGTTATTTTCTTGATATCTACCTCAACACAAGAACATTAATTCATAAAAATATTTACACACAAATGGAAAGCCTCTTCAACAGGGTAACAGCAGCTGAGGACAGAATCAGTGAACTGGAAGATGAAATGCAGAACAACTTCATACAGCAGAAGAAGTTGGAAAAGAACCTTAAGGCAAACGATCAGACAGTGGAAAAAGTACTCAAGGAATGTGAACAGATGAAAACAGAAGTCTTTGATAAACTCAACAGAAACAGCATAAGAATCATTGTAGTCCCAGAGGCCCAGGAAGGAGACCCTCAAGAAGAATCAAAAGTCAAAGACATCATCACAGAGAAAATTCCAGAGCTAAAGACTGCATGCAATCAAATCCCGCATGTCCAAAGAGTACCAACTAAAGGAGACCTGAAGAAAAACACCACAGGACACATCCTCGCACAATGATGAATCCCACAGATATAAAATACTGGAAGCAGCAAGATCCGAAAGGGAAATTACATTCAAAGGAGCATCCTTAAGATTTACAGCAGACAAGTCACAAGAAACTCTCAAGGCCAGAAGACAGTAATGGGATATTGTGAAAAGACTGCATGAAATGAAGGTTTCACCTAGTATACTGCACCCAGCTAGACTCATATTCAGGTTTGAAGGAAGGATAAACAACAGCTCAGAAATTTTACAGATGCAAAAACAGCCTTAAAGGAAAAACTGAAAGGTCTATTTTAAGTCAAGACAGACCAACAGACATGCCAAAACTACAGACCAATATCCCTGATGAACACAAATGCAAAGATTTTCAACAAAATTCTAGAAAATAGCATCCATTGCTCATCAAGGTCATAGATCACAACCAAGTAGGATTTATTTCAGGAATGCAAGGATGGTTTAAAATATGTAAATCTATCAAAATAATATACCATATTAACAAAAAAATAAAAACCATATGATCATATCAATAGCTGCTTACCTTTAGGTAAGATCCAAAACACATTCTTGATTAAAAATTCTCATCAAGATGGGAATAAAAGGAACTTTTCTTATTATAGTCAAGGCCAGTTACCACAATCAATGGCAAATATTATTCACAATGGAGATAAATTACAAGCCTTCCTCTAAAATCTGTTACAAGACAGTGCTGCCCTCTCTCATGACTCCTATTTAACACAGTGCTGGAAATTCTTGTCATAGTGATTAGACAAGAAAAAGATATCAAGGGAAGTCAGATAGGAAAGGAAGAAGTCAAGTTCTCACTGTTTGTAGATGACATGATACTATATTTGGAAAACCCTAAAGACTCTACCAAAATTTTTTTCAAAGTGAAAATTTTTCAAAGTGGAAGGCTACAAAATTAACACACAAAAATCAAAGACCTTCTTATACACCAATAATGATAGAGAAGAAATGGACATCAAAAAATCCCATTCACATTAGTGCCCCAAAACTCAAATATCTTGGAGTCAACTTAACTAAAGATGTGAAGAAATATACAAAGAAAACTACAAAACCCTGCTTCAAGAAATAAAAGTGAGCATGTGGAAATGGAGACACATACACTGTTCAAGGATTCACAGGATTAACATCATTAAAATGTCAATACTCCACAAGACATTGTACAGATTTTATACAATCCCTCTAATAATACCCATGACATTCTTCAAAGAAGTGGATGAAACACTCCTGTAATTCATCTGAAACAATAAACACTCACAAATAGCTAAAACAACCCTTGAGAAACGGAATATGGGAGGCATAACTATCTACAACTTTAAACTGCATTACAAAGCTATAGTCATTAAAACAGCATGATATTGGAATAAAGAAAACCCTCTGGTCAGTGGAATACACTAGAGCAGGGGTCTCAAACTCAATTTACCTGGGTGCCACAGAAGGCAAAGTCAGGGTGATCCTTGAGTGCAAAGTCAGTAGTAAGCCTTGAATATTGGGAGTGTGACCCAAACAACTAAAACAACACAAAACAAAAAAGATTCCTCTAGAGCTGGGCCACAAAATGTTGTACGGAGGACCGCAAATGGCCTGCAGGCCACGAGTTTGAGACCCCTGGACTAGAGTATTCAGAGAATGCTCTCCAAATATACAATCAATTAATCTTTGATAAAGGGGCAGTAAATGCAAATTGGATCATGGAATGCTTCCTCAACAAGTAAGTGGTGTTGGGACAACTGGTCAGCCACTTGAAAAAAATGAACTCAGATCTCTGATACCTTGCACAAAGGTCAAATGCAAATGGATTAAAGACTTTGATATCAGACCTGAAACTATAATGTATTTAGAACAATACACATATGTATAACTCTCCATGACATTGAAACCAAAGGCATCTTCAAGGATGAAACAGCACTCTCCAAACAAGTGGAAGCAGAGATACACAAATGGGACAATATTAAGCTGGGTAGCTTCTGCACTTCAAATGAAATAATGTCTAGGATATAAAAGTCACCCACAGAATTGAAGAAACTATTCACCCAATACCCATCAGATAAGGGGCTAATATCAAAGATATATAAGGTACTAACAGAACTGAACAAGAATAAAACATCTAACCCCATCAAAAAATGGGGAGGAGAAATAAACAATTTCTCAAAGAAGAAATACAAAAAAGGCTAAAAGGCACATGATAAAATGCTCCACAACAAAACAACTATGAAATACCATCTCATGCCACAGAGACTGGCACACATCACAAATAACAAGAACAATCAGTGCTGGCAGGGATGTGGGGTGATGAAACTCTCATTCACTATTGGTGGGAATGCCATCTACTCCAGCTTTTATGAAAAACAATATGGAGATTCCTCAAAAATACCCTGAAAATTGAGCTCCCATTTGATCCAGCTATACCACTCTGAGGGATATACTCTAGGAACTCAAAATCGCAATACAAAAATCTCTTCCTCATACCTACATTTACTGCATTGCTATTTACAATAGTCAGACTCTAGAAACAACCAAGACACCCTTCAACAGATGAATGGTAAAAATAAATAAATAAATAAATAAGGTACATATACACAATGGAATATTATGCAGCCATCAGGAATGATGAAGTCATAAAATTTTCCTATACATAGATGTACATGGAATCTATTATGCTGAGTGAAATAAGTCAGAGGGAGAAAGATAGACACAGAATAGTCTCACACATCTGTTTTAAGAAAAATAAAAGACATTGAAATAATTCCCAGAGATGAAGTCTGGAAGGACCAGCTTAATATATGAAGCTAATCACAAAAAATGGTTGGTTCAGTTAGAGAAATAACTACCTGACGTCTATCATAACAATGTCAGTGTATGAGGGATGTAAAAAGTTTGTTTCGAATACAGACAGGATTTGAGGGAGTAGTTGAAGGGTGTTCTTTTTATGACTAAAATCCTACTACAATCATGCCTGTAATCATAGTGTTTAAATAAAGATATCTATCTAAAAAATCACATTCTCCAACCATGATTACTCTTCTCTCCCCCAGTAAACACTTGAGTCCCAGAAATATTGCAATGTCTTGAAAAAAAAATCTTGATGTTAACCAGAGAAAGTATAGCAGGGCTGGTGCTTGCTTTACATATGACTGGTTTGTTTTGATCCCTGATATTCCATATGATTCCATCAGCCAACAGGGAGTGATATCTGAGCACAAAACATGAATAAAAACATGAATAAGTATTGGGTACATGTCTTAAAAAACACTAAATGACCGACACATTCTCATTGCATGAAGTTACAGGCAAAAGCTTCCTCTGGATCAGACAGATTCTACAATTCTATTCACCACCAGAAGAGGATCCAGAGAGTCCAAACAATTAAACATATGATTTACTATCTAAGAAGATATTCTCTCAGTGTGAATTTTAAGAGAATTTATTTTTAAATTAGATTAGAGTAGATTAAGAGAAATAATAACATGTTGACATAATAACAATAATAAATAAAATTAATAATAATAAAATAATGTTGACATCTGCATTTGTTGCTTACATCACTCCCTGCTTTTCCTTTCTACCTCACACACTTTTTGAGTTAAAAAAACCCACCCAGGCTTAATTAAGTTCCACCTAGGTATAATTAACATAAATTCCTTAAACTACATCAACCCTGTGCCTCAGATAATTTGCCTTTGTTCTGTTAACTCTGGCTAATAAAGAGGCAGGGAAAGCAGCACAGTTTAGCAAGAAGCTTCCTCAGTAAGATACAAAAGGTGTTAAGTCTCCTGGTCCTTAAGCAGCTTCTCCTGTGACTCCATCTGTGTGGTTCTTTGTGTGCCATCTCTGCAGCTGACCCTTTAATTCCAGGGTCAGCACAAACACAGTGATTACTATGAAATTTGGGATGCAGGTAGCAGCCCCCAGGAAACCAGTAATTCCCACATGCGCCTACTTTTTTCCCCAATCAGTGTGAGAGGCACTCAGTATTAAGCTATTCACAAAATCTTTAGATTATATACAACATACATGTGTACACACATTAAACATGTACCTGAGGCATGTTTTCAAAAAAGTGTAGGTAGGAGGCCGTGGAGGCCATGGAATAAAAATAAAGTAGCTACAAATGAGAGCATGCAACTATTCTCCTTCTGGACATTCCACCTTTGTCCATAATACCCTTATTTTTTCATATGGTGCCCCTAGCCCTCAAGGAGTGATACCTAAGTGCAGAAAGAGGAGTATATTGTGCCAGTTGTGGCTCACACTGTTGTAGTGAGCTCCTAAGAAAAAAGTAGAGATATAGACAAGACATGTGACTACCTCAGGAATTTCTGAATTTGGTGTCTGGAATAAAAATAAATTTTAGTCATAGACATATGCATACACACATTGAATCATTAATTTTAAAATGTACCTTTTTTAGGGGCCAGAGCAATAACACAGTGGTAGGGCATTTGCCTAGCACGCAATCAACCCTAGATAGACCCCAGTTCAATTTCTGTCATTTCATATGTTCCCCTTAGCCTGCCAGGAGTGATTTCTGAGTGGAGAGCGGGGTGTGACTCAAAACTCCAAAAACCCTAAAAGAGAAATAAAGAAAAAAGAAAAATGTACTTGTTTTATAAATATCTCTTAATGAGAACTTCTATCAATATGAACAGGCTCAAGATATGAAGCTCACCACAAAAGTGGTGAGTGCAGTTAGAGAATTATCTATGCTGAGAACTATCATAACAATGTCAGTGAGTGAGGGATGTAGAAAGCCTGTCTCGAATATAGGAGGGGGGTTAAGGAGGGAAGAGATGGGCATTGGTGACCGGAAGGTTGCAAAAGGTGAAGGGGGGTGTTCTTTTTAAGACCGAAACCCAACTACAATTATGTTTGTAATCACAGTGTTTAAATTAAAACAAAAAGCTGTAACAAAGAATATTAGCAGCAAGAACTAAAAAATAAAAATAAGGTCCCATTTCCTGCTCAGTAGGCCTCACAATCAGATGAGATACTTTCCTATTAGCCTGGCCACTATCTAAGAGCAGATGGAACAGGACCCTTTTCCTGGATATGAAAAGAAAGACTTGAAAGGCTGAATGTCAATATATGGTGCAAGTCTCAAAAAATATGGCCAGAGCAATAGCACAGCAGTAGGGTGTTTGTCTTCCATGTGGCTGACCTGGAATGAACCTAGTTTGATCACCGACATCAACTATAGTCCTCCAAGACTGCAAGGAGATATTTCTGAGAACAGACCCAGGAGTAACCCCTGATCATCACTTGATGGGGCCCAAAAAACAAAAACAAAAAAAATTCTTTTTTAAATTAATATCTTTAAACACCTTGATTACAAACATGATGTGGTTGGATTTCACTCATGTAAAGAACACCCCCCTTCACCAGTGCAACTTTCCCATCACCAATGTCCCAAATCTCCTTCCTCTTCCTCCCCACCCCATCCCGCCTGTACCCTAGACAGGCTTTCTACTTCCCTCATTCATTCACATTGTTATGATAGTTCTCAATGTAGTTACAATAAAGTGTTCTTATGTAAATTTCATGAATCAGGAAAAGGAACATAAAAATCTTGAGGTCGGCCCACCCACGCTGAGTGCGCAAAAGGCCGCGGCTCCAGCTGGGTTTCTCTTGCTCCGGGAAGGGCCGTGCAAACCGCCCCAGCCCGGCTGGGTTTCACTTGCCCCAGGGAAGGTAGGGAAGCCCCGCCCACCCACGTTGAGCGCGCGAAAGGCCGCCAGCTCCAGCTGGGTTTCTCTTGCTCCGGGAAGGGCCCCGCTAACCGCCCCAGCCTGGCTGGGTTTCACTTGCCCCAGGGAAGGTAGGGAAGCTCCGCCCACACACACCACGCCCCATCCCCCGTTGGGTTAGGCCACAGAAAGAGCACAGGAGGAGCCAAACCACAGCAAACCCACCCAACAGTACCCCTAGATCCACCCTCAGGGAGGGGACCCATTCCCACACCACAGGGGATCAAAACAGGCTGAAATTGGAAGGAACAGTACTCCAAAGCACACCATTAAACACAAAGAAATATGGGTAAATCAAAGAAAACCCTAAGTTCTGAAGATACGGAGACAAACCCTAACAAATTTCCAAGTCCGCCAAAACGCACAGATTCGTGGGAAGATAACCTAAAAGCAGCAATGAGGAAGGAAATGCAAGAATCAATAAAAGTAATTAGAGAAACCTTAGCTACCGAGTATAAGATATCTATCGAGGAACAAATTAGCCAAATTAAAGAAGAAATGTTAAAGAGTATGAGAGAGTCCATACGAAAAGAAGTGAAGGAATTAACAGACAAAATAACAAGCCTTACTAGCAGAAACACAGAGTTGGAGAAACACATTGAAGAACTCGAAGGAAAACTGCAAACAAAAAATGACCAAGAAACCAACAAAGAAATAAAAGGCAAAGCACTGGAAGGAAAAGTCCAGTACCAAATGAACAAGGACAAAAGAAACAATCTAAGAATCGTGGGTATACCAGAAGGGGAGGAAATAGGGAAAGGGAAAGAACAAGTAGTCAGAGAGATAATAGCAGAGAACTTTCCCACCCTCTGGAATGAAACTTCAGGGCAAATCCAGGAAATCAAGAGGGTCACTAATAAAATAGACCCCAATAAACCAACACCAAGACATATAGTAATCCAAATGGCTAAAAACAAAGAGAAAGAGGAACTTCTTAAGGCAATAAGAGAGGAAAATAAAACCTCAAGTACAAAGGTAGGGACATAAGAATCAAACCAGATCTGCCAGTCGAAATAATTCAAGCTAGAAGACAGTGGAATGACATATTTAAACGACTGAATGAAAGAAACTTCCAACCTAGAGTCCAATATCCAGCAAAACTATCATTCATATGGGAGGACAGACTAAAAACATTTTCAAACAAGACCGAACTAGAGCTATTTGTGCAAACAAAACCGATTCTAAACAACCTACTCAGAGATGAATTACACAACCCAAACCCCCGATTGTAACAAAAGCCACCCAACACAACACAACTGCACAACAGTCTTCTCTCTCAATAATCTCCCTAAATGTTAATGGCCTAAACTCTCCAATTAAAAGATGCATAGTAGAGAACTGGATTAGGAAAAATAAACCGGACTTCTGCTGTCTGCAAGAAACACACCTACAGCTACAGGATAAGCATAGGCTTAGAATAAAAGGATGGAAAGTAATTGTTCAGGCCAATGGAAAACAAAAAAGAGCAGGGACAGCCATTCTTATATCAGACCAAATTGCATTCAACCTCAAGAAAGTGATCAGAGACAAAGAGGGTCACTACTTACTGATCAGGGGAACATTGGATCAAGAAACACTAACCTTGGTCAATATCTATGCACCTAATCTAGAGTCAGCAAAATATGTGAGGCAACTGCTCGTAAACCTGGAGAAACACATGAAGGGAAATGTGATAATAGTAGGGGACCTCAATACTCCACTTTCACCACTGGACAGATCCACCAAACAGAAAAATAGCAAAGAAATAAGAGCTCTAAATGAAAAATTAGAAGATTTGGGGCTAATAGACTTATATAGAGCCCTCTATCCCCAAAAAGCAGAATACACATTCTTCTCAAGCCCACATGGAACCTTCTCCAGAATAGACCATGTCCTAGGATACAAAGCCAACCTATATAAGACCACAAAGGTAAGGATCATTAGAAGTACCCTTTCAGATCACTATGCAACAGAGGTCAAAATTGACATCAAGAAGAAACAATGGAGAAAAACTAATACCTGGAGATTAAACAACATGCTGCTCAACAACAGCTGGATCAAAGAACAACTCAAGGAAGAAATAAAAAGATTCCTTGAGACAAATGATAATGAAGAGACAACATGTCAAAATTTGTGGGACACAGCAAAAGTAGTAATTAGGGGGAAACTCATAGCAATACAGGCCTATATCAAGAAACAGGAAAATAACAAAACCAACAGTTTAAAAGATCACCTCAAAGAATTGGAACAACAGCAACAGAGAAATCCAACCACAACCAGAAGGCAAGAAATAATAAAAACCAGAGCAGAAATAAACAACATAGAAACCAAGAAAACAATACAAAAAATCAATGAGACCAGGAGTTGGTTTTTTGAAAAAATAAACAAGATAAACAAACCACTGGCAAAACTCACCAAAAAAAGAGGGAAAATACCCAAATCAATAGGATCACAAATGAAAGGGGAGATATTACAACAGAACCCCAAGAAATACAACATATCATAAGATCATATTATGAACAACTATACTCAGCTAGGATAGAGAACCCAAGAGAAATCGACAGATTCTTGGAGAAAAACCCTCTTCCGAGACTGGACAAGGAAGACCTAGAAAGCCTAAACAGACCAATCACCTCAGAGGAAATTGAAGATGTAATTAAAAAACTCCCTAAGAACAAAAGCCCAGGACCAGATGGATTTACAGGTGAATTTTACCAAACATTCCGAGAAGACTTACTACTACTTTTCCATAGGCTCTTCCAAACCATAGAAAAAACATGAATCCTCCCTAACTCCTTCTATGAGGCAAATATCACACTCATTCCCAAAGATGGCAAAGACACCACCAAGAAAGAAAACTACAGACCAATCTCACTAATGAACATAGATGCAAAGATACTCAACAAAATCTTAGCAAACCGAATCCAGCACTTCATCAAAAAGATCATACATCATGACCAAGTGGGTTTTATACCAGGAATGCAAGGTTGGTTCAACATACACAAATCAATCAACATTATACATCACATCAACAACAAGAAAAACAAAAACCATATGATCATATCAATCGATGCAGAGAAGGCGTTTGAAAAAATCCAACACCCTTTCATTTAAAGACACTCAGCAAAATAGGGATAGAAGGAACCTTCCTCAAGATATTTACAGCTATCTATGAAAAGCCTACAGCCAACATTATACTTAATGGCGAGAAACTAGAAGCATTCCCACTAAGGTCAGGAACTAGGCAAGGCTGTCCACTCTCTCCACTATTATTCAATATAACCTTAGAAGTCCTAGCAATAGCAATCCGACAAGAGAAGGGAATCAAAGGAATCCAAATTGGGAAAGAGGAACAAAAACTATCTCTATTTGCAGATGATATGATGATATACATCGAAAATCCTAAAGAGTCCACAGTAAAACTCCCAGAAACAATTAACCACTACAGCAAAGTGGCTGGATACAAAGTCAATACACAAAAGACAGTAGCATTTCTATATACAAACAACGAAGTTGAGGAGAGAGAGATTAAAAATACAATACCATTTAAAATAGTATCAAAAAATATCAGGTACCTAGGAATCAACCTTACAAGGGAAGTGAAAGACCTATAACAGGGAAACTTCAAAACACTTCAGAAAGAAATTGAAGATGACCCAAAGAAATGGAAGAACATCCCATGCTCATGGATAGGTAGAATTAACATAGTCAAAATGACTATCCTACCCAAACTACTATATAGATTTAATGCAATCCCTATCCAAATCCAGACACCATTCTTTAATGAAATAGAACAATCAATCACAAAATTTATCTGGAACCACAAAAGACCCAGGATAGCCAAACACATACTGAAAAACAAAAAGCTGGGAGGCATCTCCTTACCTAACTTGAAACTATACTATAGAGCCATAGTAATCAAAACAGCATGGTACTGGAACAGAGACAGGACCTCAGACCAGTGGGTCAGAACAGAATTCCCAGAAATAAACCCCAAGATATACAGCCAACTAATATTTGATAAAAGAGGCAAGAACCTGAAATGGAACAAAGGAAGTCTATTCAACAAATGGTGTTGGTACAATTGGAAAACCACATGTACGAAAATGAAGATTGACCCATACCTCACCCCTTATACAAAAGTCAACTCAAAATGGATCAAAGACCTTGAAATCAGACCTGATCTATAAAGTTTATCGAGAATAAAATAGGCAGAACACTCGAATACCTATATATCAAAAAGGTCTTTGAGAATGGAGCACCAATGGCAAGAACGTTAGCAGCAAATATAAACAAATGGGACTACATCAAACTAAAAAGCTTCTGCATGGCGAAAGAAATCCTACTTAATGCAAGAAGACAGTTAACAGAATGGGAAAAAATCTTTTCACTTGACATATCAGATAAAGGGCTGATATCTAGAACATACAAAGCGCTCAGAAAGCTGAGCCCCCAAAACCAAATAAAGCCATAAAAAATGGGAAGATGAAATGAATAGACACTTCTCTGAGGAAGACAGAAGGATGGCCAACAAACACATGAAAACATGCTCACCTTCACTCATCATCAGGGAGATCCAAATCAAGACAACAATGAGATACCACCTTACACCAGTGAGGATGGCTCACATCAAAAATAATGGAAACAACCTTTGTTGGCGGGGATGCGGTATGAAAGGAACTCTCATCCACTGCTGGTGGGAATGCCCCTAGTCGAACACCTATGGAGAAAAGTCTGGAGAGTGCTCAAAGAACTCAGAATTGAGCTGCCATTTGACCCAGCAATTGCCCTCCTAGGCATATACCCCCAAGTTGGAAGGATATTCATCCCAAAATACACATGCACCCCACTATTTATCGCAGCACTCAGTATAATAGCCAAATCTTGGAACCAACCTCGATGTCCAACAACAGATGAATGGATCATTAAGATGTGGTACATATACACAATGGAATATTACATGGCAGTCAGAAATGATACAATCACAGACTTTGCAGCAACGTGGATGGACCTAGATCATGTTATGTTAAACGAAGTAAGTCAGAAGACAAAAGATAAACACAGAATGGTAGCACTATTCTGAAGCACCTAGAACATATATTTTATACACAACTAATACCTAACAATCAAATAACAGGGTTTAACAGGGTAGAAACTCCGAGCACTGTAATAGTCAACATATACTTGGGAGCAGTGTCCAAAATACATGAAAAAGGAACAACGCAAACTCTTGACTACACAGTATACCACAAAGAAAACAGCAACAACAAAGACAGCAGCATAGAGAGAACAGGTATGTAATCAGACTTCTACAACAAAGGCCCACAATAATCCCTTAGAGATCGTATACAGGAACACAAGTATAGAACACCACGGGAAATCACTGACTGCAATGGAAACATACCTTAACACTATGTTTTAATGCCTTTATCTTACTATATTTTAAATAACCTCTCAGCTTTTCTGTCGACAGGCACCCTTGGATACAAAGGGCGGACAAACTAAGATGGCAACTCAGGATACTACACGAGATACCATACCTTGCTTGCACTACGAGATGGCCACGAGAAAAACCTTTAACATACAGTTTATCTCTAGGTTATACCTTCTTTTAGGAATTGAAGCACGTGACCAGCCAGATCACTGAAGCAGTAACTGCGACATACGGACTTAAACTACAGGCTCTATTCATCAAACACAATCAACCAATCCAGCATTCCCTTGCTATTCTCTCCTCTCTTCTCACTACTTTCTTCTTTTTTTTCTTTTTTTTTCTTTTTTATTTTCTTTTTTTTCTTTCTTCATTTTTCTCATCTCTATTCTTCTCTTTACTTTTTTTTCCCTTTCTCTTCTCCCTTTCTTTATAAGGTATTTTTTTTCTCTCCCTTCATACCCCTCTCATATACCTTCCCCTTTCTCCCCTCCGGAAATCTAACTATCCCTTCACCCCTCAATCCCATCCAGATCTCCCACCATATTAAAACTCTTCACCCTCAGTCCTTAATCTATTAGGCATCAAGATCGACCTCCTACCCAACGAACCAGTACCCAGCACCCAGGCGAGGGGACACCCAGTCAAACCCACACCTAGTCTCCTGCAAGAAAAGACAGCCAACTCCCCTGCGGACTCATGCTGCGCGGCCCTCCCTACCAACTCCCCCTAACGTGGACTGTTTCTTGAAACCGGGCCTAGGTCCAAAAGTATCCCCAATACAAGAACTCTTCCAAGACCTCCCTACCACAAATTTTTACCAAACTGAAGAAGGCCAGGGGGTGGGATAGAAAGATGCCTGGGAACCCACACACCACAAGAAAAACCCAAAAGGCAACGGAAAAAACTGTACTTCCAACATAGGCATAAGACATGTAATACACCACATCTTTACCGGCTTTCCCCCAAATGTAAGGTAGTTTTTTGCACCACTTTGGTCCTTTAAAAGCTTCGCTAACTCATTTTATTTCTTTTCTTTTATTTATTTATTTTTTTAATTTATTTTTTCAAATGCCTGTTCTACATATACATTTGTGAGCATATACATTGTCATTCCCTTTCTTTTTTTATTTATTTTATTTTTATTTTATTTTATTTCATTTTTTATTTTTTTATTTTTTATCGTTTTTGGGGATGTGACCTGTTTCTGTTATCCCCTCTGTCCACCCCCAAATACACCGACAATATAATGTAGCACCATTTCTCCCTGAAAAGGCACACTAAATAAAGGGGAAATCTTACATATAGAAAAGAGCTCTTATCTAATAGAGATAGGAACTCACAGTTGTTAATAATACAGGGATATCTCCTACCTGGAAAATATGTCATGTGGAATCAACTTAGACCTCAGGTGATTAGATACCATTCATCCAGCCTTGAACCCTGGATCCCAGACATAGAAACGGCACAGCTCTTCACACCAGCTGCAGGAAACAAATCCCATCCAGGACAGCCTTAATACTGCGGGGTCAACAACAAGGGCCAGCTCTAACATGATACCCTGACAACGAGGAAAATGTGAACAACTTGTCCTTAGAGCAGATTAGCCTACCTTACCAGCTAACGACAAGACAAAACCAGAAGACTTGGCACCCTTTGGTAGGTCCAAAAGCCAAGATCGCAATTTACAGATGACTGGCTGATAGAACCACGACCAGACTGTACACATCTTGGGACCAATAAAAAAGCCCTAGTTTAGGGTTTGAACTATGACCTGCACAATAAGCATGATCCCCAGTCCCAAAGGTCCTACAGAGACAATTGTAACGGAATGGAGCTTCTGGAAGCACAAAGAAAGACGCTAACCTAGGTGCCATCCTAGGCTCAGTGCAAAGCCCAAGATCACCAACCACAGAAGATGGATTAAAATGACACTGAGGTAACAGAACCTCTAGAATCACGAAGACTGACTTCATCATAAATCCCATCTCAGGATCTGTGCAGATACTGAGACCTCTAAACACAGAGATCTGATTGTATCACCCTGGACAGAGCAGAAGTCTAACAACCACAAAAACGCCACCGGGAGAGTAAATGATCCTGAGCAAAGTCTAGAGTTGATCCCCATGACAGTATACTCCAAGGACAGAGAAACCCCATATTTTTTAGGCCAAGTGAATTTCTTTTCAAATGACCCCAATATTTACTGTGCCAGGGCAGGAGGGAAAAAACAAAAATACAAAAAGCACAAAACCTTGGTTATTTATATATATATTTTTTACCTTCATTTATTATTATTATTATTTTCATTTACCTATCTATTTTGGTCGATTTCTCTCTTTGGGTGTGATTATTGAAATTGTTGTCCCCAGTTATACTTATTTTTTCTCTTCCTCTCTTTTCTTTCATTATGTGCTATGCCATGTTTCTTATTTCAAGACCATGGTGTGTTTTTTTTTTTTGTTTGTGTGCTTGTTTTTGTTGGTTTTTTGTTTGTGTTGTTTTGTTTTTTTTGGTTTTTTTTTTTTTTGTGGTGCTTATCGATATAGCTGGAGTCCTCAATGGATATTTAACACTTCTTTTGGTACTGGTGGAGTGTTTCACCTTCTCTTTCTTTTCACCTCCCAAATCAATGATGAGAGCCACTAGAAGGATTCCACCCATTTTCGGGGTATTAGACTCTTACCCCAATTTATTACTTTTTTTCTTTTTCAGGCAAAACCACGTAACTTGAAATAGCTGGTCTTGCCTCCAGTCAGAGGGGGAAATAAGGGAGGCCTCAAGACCAAACAGGTGCAAGACTACTAAGTAATAGGTTAGATACAGAGGGGACCACATATTCTAGCCGCCCTGGGGGGGGAGGGAAGAAGAAATGGGAGGGAAGACAAAAACGGACGGGTAGGGAGAACAATTTGGTGATGGATGGGAATCCCTCCTGATTTTATGTGAATATGTACCTAAAATATTATTGTCAACAATATGTAAGCCACTATGATCAAAATAAAATTATATTATAATAAAAAAAATCTTGAGGTCATTTACTCGATGCTGTATAAGTATTAGCACAGGAGCAAAGATTTGCAGTCAACAGATGTTGATCTAATGGAAGTTAGACTAGGATACCCCCCCTTGGGTATCCCCACAGTAATGGCTTTTGAATCTGGACACATCCTGGATACACCTCTTCGATGTGCCAAAAAGGGAAACACTTGGACCTTTGGGAAAGCCCAGAATAGTGACCGGAACAGCACCTGCTGGAACTGGGGAGGAGGGGAGATAAAGTATCAGAGAGATGCTGCCTGCTTTGTATCTACTTCTTTCCTTTTCTTTTTTTACCTGGCCTCCCTCCCCTTACATATACCACCCACCTCTGACCACCTGTGACCAGTGAATTTTCATCTATTTCTCCCTCTCTCTCAGAAAGCCACGGGGGCATAGCGTCAGCAGGCTTCAGACTCCAGGAGGAACAAAAAGTATACTTGGTTTCTGCTTCTCTCTTCTTTCTCTTTCAGTCTTGGGTGGGTGGTCCCTACAAACAAACATTACTAAAAAGCCCATTCTCCTATGTACCATGGAGAAAAAAAATAATATTAACCAAAAACTTCAGAAGGTGAGAGTTTTGTATAAGTTTAACAGAAAGCATAGTCACTTAGGGGGATAATAGACAACTCTCTCTCAGAACCAAACCCTGGTGTTGGGTATATTCAGAGATACTTTACTCATTCTTTCATTTCTCTCTTCTCAGATTAACTATATTTGTCATGATGGATTTGAGTAGGTGATATCTTAAGTCCAGAATAACCTAAATTATCGTAGTTAAAAGAAAAAAAATTCTTCTAATATTTTTATGGAAATATGTCCAGTAGTTTTATGAAAATTCTGTTGAAGTTCAATATCAGAAGTTTATACTCTAAGGAGTATGCCAGTTTATGGCAGAATAGTATGGCAGAATAAAAACCTAGAGATTCATTATTTCAACATTTATACTTATTTATTAAGAAAGAGAAGAGGGGGGGCGGGCGGTGGCGCTAAAGGTAAGGTGCCTGCCTTGCCTGCGCTAGTCTTGGACGGACCGCGGTTCGATCCCCCGGTGTCCCATATGGTCCCCCAAGCCAGGAGCAACTTCTGAGCGCATAGCCAGGAGTAACCCCTGAGCGTTACTGGGTGTGGCCCAAAAACCAAAAAAAAAAAAAAAAAAAAAAGAAAGAGAAGAGGGGATAGAGTGATGGCGTAGTGGTAGAGCATTTGCCTTGGACATGGCTTACCCAGGACAGACCATAGTTCGAAAGTGGTTCGTTCCTCCAGTCCTATATGGTCCTCCAAGCCAGGAGCTATTTCTGAGTGTATAGCCAGGACTAACCCCTGAGCATCACTGGGTGTAGCCCATAATTAAATAAGAAAGGGAGAGAAGGAAGGAAGGAAGGAGGGAGGGAGGGAGGGAGGGAGGGAGAGAGGAGGGAGGGAGGGAGGGAGGGAGGGGGGAGGGAGGGAGGGAGGGAGAGGGGAGGGAGGGGGGAGGGAGGGAGGGAGGGAGGGAGGGAGGGAGGGAAGGAAGGAAGGAAGGAAGGAAGGAAGGAAGGAAGGAAGGAAGGAAGGAAGGAAGGAAGGAAGGAAGGAAGGAAGGAAGGAAGGAAGGAAGGAAGGAAGGAAGGAAGGAAGGAAGGAAGGAAGGAAAGGCCTGAAAGAGCAACTAACCTCTTACTCATATCATTGCATATAGCTGTGTTAAATATAAACAAATCATACATGTCCTGGAGCGTGGAAGTTCTTAATATCGTCCCTCTAGAGATGCAAATAATAGGGGGGAAGAATTTGGAGGATGAATTTACTCTAAAATTTTAGGATACATGAGATAAAACTGCTGAAAGTACCATTAACAGAACACAAATGTAATTGTGAAGGAGTAACTCCTGCAGTGGACTAATAAGCATAACATTTATTGGTTTACAAATGCCCTGCTATTCCTATATTTTAGTCCTATATCACACTCCAAACAAAAGTTCAGTCTGTGACTTACTAACCATGGGTTTAGTGTGATATAGTGTTAAAATTTTTGAAACTCACCTTACTACATAAAACATAAATAACAATTATTCTCACTTTGACTGCAGAGATAGTACAGCAGGCAAGTCATATGCCTAGTGTGGCTCAGTCACTAACATCACTTATGATCTCCCAACCACTGTCAAAAAGTATCCCTCAACAAAGCCAAGAGAAAGCCATGAGTATGCCTGGTGTGGCCCCAAAATTAATCTCACTTTTATAATCAAGTTGTTCCAGTAGATTAATTCGTATACATACACATATACATCCATATAAATTCAAAACTTTAAATGTATACTGAGGGCCTTGATAGATAAATCCTTTCTTGGTAAAATAAGTTGAAAGATGGTAGGGGTAAGGTGGGGAAGAGGGAGTCTGGGACATCGGTGATGAGAATGTTGCACTGGTGAAGGGGGGTGTTCTCTACATGACTAAAACCAAACAACAATCATATTTGTAATCAGGTGTTTAAATAAAGATATTAATTTTAAAAAAGTGAAAAAAATATCATTCTGTCTATGCATGCATAGATAAAAGGTAGATGGGTTCAAAAAGAACTTTAGACATATAGTGTAAACAAAACAACATAATTAATATTTTAGCCAAAAACTTCAGAAGTTTAACAGAAAGCATAGTCACTTAGGGGGATAATAGAGATAATGAATTTATAATATCCATACAAACTGAAAAACAAGAGATCAACAAAAGTAAATAAAATCTATTGTAAAAGTTTGTTGTCTTCATTTTCATAAGTCTTTCATGCTCTAATAAAATAGTTTTCGATGTTTTACTCAGTAATTCAAACTATTTAATTTAGACCTATACAAGCCAGAATATCAGCCAGTGATATTAAAACCAAATAGTTTTAGAACAATAAAAATTGTTATCTTTATCCTTGTTATTAAAGTATATTAAAAATGTGGTAGCTAAGTTTTCTGTTCAAAATCACATAGCTGATAACTGTTCTATTCATCCTTCTTTCTCTACTCTCCTGATTTATATATGTAAATATATATAAAATATATAAATATATATATATTTGCCCAGATTGTCACCATACATTTGAGAGTATCTCTTCTTTTATTCATTATGGATATATTTTCACTGGAAAAGTTACCAATTGACAGCTTGTACTGGTCATCCCTAGTGATTCATATATGCACAACTTTGCGCATGCAGAAACCAGATACATGGTAAAGGGCCCCAGATTTTAATTATATCTTATTAAACAGCTGCAGTCGATTCCTGATACAGCCTAATAACCAGGTTGCATGAGCCATGAACATTTTTTTCTGTTAATTTTGCTAAGGAAAATTGAGTTTTTATAACCATTTTGATACAAATGCTTATCATAACAATTATGATAAAATGATGAGCATTGGAAACATCTGTAGGCATGAACTTGAAGACAGAGGACATTGGTTAGTCTGTGTGTGTAGAAAAATATGTGGCAGGGAATTTGGGGTATGTTTCTGTCTCCTGCTGAGAACAGTGGAAGCCAGACCTTGCTGTGCTCTCTGCTAAATTCATGCTGACACATGTTTGATGGCATGGCAGACTGCCTTGTATCACCCACTTTCTGCTCTGGCATTAAAAGATATTTAAAAATAATGGGGGAAATGAATGGGCATAATTTTAGAATATAAAGTAAAACCTTGAATAATGGGTTATTATAGATATAAAGAAACTGAGACAAGAAGAAAATGGTATATATTCCAAATTTAATACAACTGATGAATACCATTTGAGATGGCTAGTTCCTGTGCCAGATCTCTCACTCCTCTCACTAAAATCCGCCCAAATAAGCTTTAAGAGTAATTATTTGAAACAGCCTGACATCACATAAAGATGATCCCAGATGATTCCTGGGAAAGGCAGAGCCAGAGAGATACATAAATAACAAGGAATATATGCCATGATCTGTGCATTGCATGGATAACCAGGACCTAACTGTTCCAGAAATGCAGTTTATTGATACTAAGCAGAGAAACAGCAAAGGAATTTAAAACCTGGACTCTGGTGGAGAGGTAGATGAGTACCTTTAGACCTGGCATTATCACAATGGAGCCCACCTTCTGTGCTTTCTCAGATCACATAAGTCACATCCACTGACCTGATATGTTGCATGTACACCTCACCACTAAGGAAATTCTCTTCCTTTTGTTCAATCTTCCAATGCAGATAAATTTTATTGGCTGTATTTTAGTACTGTTTAATACTCCTTCTCCCTTGGCAATAAAGGGTAATTTCACTGCAGTCGTGCAAGAAGCTTTGATTCAGTTCATTCCTGTCCTCTGTTTTCCACCTCACCCTAAACCAATCTCGGTGAGGTCCTAAATTTTCTCAGGATCTGACCTCACAGGCATTTTCTACATCACTCAGTCAGTAGAGCATTTGACTGTATTCTCAGGGTCATGGGTTCAAGCCCCACTTTAGGCACCAGATATCTATATGCCAGTGAACCACCACAACACATAAAAAACACCACCATACTACAAAGGTAACAATGAGAAAACAATGTAAAACCCTACCAAGCCTAGTGAGTAAAGATGTAATTCTGAAGGCTCAACTAACATCAGCCACTGTAGTATTAATTATTAAATATATAGTCCTATTGGTGTGGTTAGATGGTGTGGCCTCTCTCAGCTCGACCCAGGCCTGCAGCCCATTCAGCCAGCAGGTCTGTAAGTGTAGGATGACAGCGAAGAAATGATCCACAGCAGTCAGATAAATTTCAGGAGACATCCAGCTTTATTACAAGGCCCTAACTGCCATGGTCATATTCCTCACATGGCCTCTAAGCTAAGCAGCCTCTTTCCTGTTCCTGCATTCATGTGTCTCTGATCTCTCCTTGCTGCATCAGCAGCCTCTCTTCCCTACCCCCCAGGAAACTCTTCATTACCAACCACAGACCCTTCCCAGCTGTGGGAAGATCCCACCATACAGGTGAGTTTAGCATTTGGCCTTGGGGGAGGGTTATAAGCCACCTATATAGGCTCTCTGACTAGTACAGTGGAGAGTAAATGTTAATTAAGACTGTTCAAAAACTCAAAGATAGCCCATAAGACTCAAGTGGATATAAGAGTAGAAAAGAAAAAAAAACTTCAAACACATAAATCAGGGCTGAAAACCTGGGTAAGTGAAATGAAAAATTTAAAGTTTAACAGCAGAATAATAGCTGCTGTGGACAAAATCAGTGAGCTGGAAGATGAGCTGCATAACATCTCCATTCAATGGAAACAAGTCAGAAAATAACAATAAAAGATGAAAATTATCCTCAAAATAAGTAAACATAGAACTGTAGATCTTTAGGATAAATTTTATAAGAAAAATAAGAATTATGGGGGTCCCTGCAGGACAGGAAGAAAATCCCTATAAAGAAACAATAGTCAAAGATATCATTGATGACAAATTTGCAAAACTAAAGAATTATTGCACCCAGATTCTGGATGCCCAAATATAGGTAGAACACGCCAAAATTTATATCTCAAATTTTCTTCAATAATCTTATACCACAGGCAAAGTCAATAAAATATAGAATAAAGAAATATGACTATATCAAGTTTAATGGTTTTTCATGGCTAAAGGAAACATGCTCTAAAAGTAAAAGAAAGCTATCATTATGGAAAAAAATGTATTTGCATTGAACACATCACAGAAGGCTTGATATCTAGGATATGTAAAACACAATGTTCAATATCATGGACTACTTGATATTCCCAAGAGGAAATTCTTGGGGTCTCTGTTTAAGAAGTTATGGCATGAATTTAGCAAAAATGAAATCAGAGATTCAGACACTCAGAAGTTAAGTCCATCTTGTCTCTTTACATTCTTGGGCTAGAGCAGAATGCTTATACAAAATTTCTTGGCAAGGCTTCACAATTTCAGACAAAAATATTTTGTACTCTCACTAAACCCTTGATATAAAGCCTAGGATAAGCTACATGTTCATCTTTACCAACCCAGGCATTCAGCCTCATGTTTCTCAAGCAAGGTCACTTCTCAGAGACTGGCTATTCTTTTGGCCTTATTCCAGTTCATGCATTCTGAACTGGGACCTGAAATATTAACCCTTGATATAACTGCATATATATAGGCTAATAGTAAAGGGAGGTGAGGATTGTTATTCTGTAAGACTAAATAAAGAATATTTAAATTTATACAAATGCTCATAACAAAGTATGTTTATATAAATCTGAGTAATCTTTAAGACTCTATGAAAACCTTTTAGGATGTTAGTTGAAGTTATGTCTCAAATAATATTTAAGCTATTTCTCTTTTTTCCCTGAGTGCCTCATGAACAAACAATCAAGGTCTTTTAGCACCCAAATGCCCTATTGTCTGTGTGTATTTAAACTTCCTTCTTTTACAGGTACAGACAGCTTTGAAAAGGCCTTCAAAAGTACAGGCACAAGTAGGGCCTTTTCAAACCTGGTGCCCGTCTAGGTCTCAGGGTCAGAGTTTACACAGAGGATAATGTAGCATGATATATAAAACACAATGTTCAAAATATTTAAATACCCTATCAAAAATATGAAGAGGAAGTGAAGACCCTTCTCAGGAAGATGAAAAGATCCCTCATATGTAGATAAAAACATGCTCATCATAGGTAAATGTAAATCAAAGTATCGAAGAATATGTCACACTACTGAGAATGGCACTTATTAAAAATAAGAATGTGCTGGAAAGGGAACTGTAATTTACTGCTGGGAGAAATGCTCTCTTGTTAAATTCCTGAGGGAAATGTTATGGGGAGTTCTCAGTAAACCAGAATTGAGCTGCCATATGACTCAGGCATTCCACTTTTATGCATCTACCTCCCGGTCTTAAAAACATTAATTCAAAACAATATTAGCAAACTATTTTCATTGTTTACCATAGGACATAGTAAAATACAGAATCACTTAGGTGTCCAACAGCAGATGAAAAGATTATGAAGATGTGGTGTGTATATATATATGTATATGTATATATATACATATACATGTATATATATGAAGATGTGGTGTATAATATATACACACACAAACACATACACACACTATGGAATACTTTGCAGCACAAGGAATAATGGAAACATGCAATTTGTATCAACTTGAATTTTACTGAGAAAAACAGTGTTGAGTGAAGTAAGCCAAAATAATTTAAATTAACACATACAATTTGATATCACTTATCTGTGGTATATAGAATAACTCAAATATAATTTTGTAAATGGGAGGATCCCTAGCTTACCCTTAACCTCAGAGCTTATGGAGAAGATGTACAGAGAGGGAAAGAAATTAAAGTGGGGGGCCGGAGAGATAGCATGGAGGTAAGGCGCTTGCATTTCATGCAGAAGGTCGGTGGTTCGAATCCCGGCATCCCATATGGTCCCCTGAACCTGCCAGGAGCGATTTCTGAGCATAGAGCCAGGAGTAACCCCTGAGAAATGCCGGGTGTGATTCAAAAAACAAAACAAAAAACAAAACAAAAACAAACAAAAAACAAACAAACAAAAACAAAGAAGAAAGAAATCAAAGTGGAAAGGAAGATGAAAAAAGAATGAAAAAACAGGGTCTGAAGCTTCGATTATATTCATTATGTGAGATAATGGCTTAACTATATGAAGGATGGACTCAACACTTAAATAAACTTGACATTTGAGCTGAATTTTGTATTGTGCTGCCAAGTTTCAGACAAGGTATAATGGTGTAGTGGTGGAGAATGTAGGGGATGACTAAACATGGGGACACTGGTGATGGGTGTTTATATATATGATGGGATTGGTGTTGGAACATTATATGCCTAAAACTCAACTATTGGGCTCGAGAGATAGCATGGAGGTAAAGCATTTGCCTTGCATGCAGAAGGATGGTGGCTCAAATCCTAGCATCCCATATGGTTCCCTGAGCCTGCCAGGAGCTATTTCTGAGTATAGACCAGGAATAACCACTGAGTGCTGCTGGGTGTGACCCAAAAACAAAACAAACCAAAAAAAAAAAAATCTCAACTATTAATAGTTTTATAAATAATGGATCTTCATATAAAACAAAAGAAAATTAGGACTTTGCTGACTAAATGGAATGTGTGCAGCATTGGTCTGGATAATTACAGGAAAATAAAGGCTTGTTCATATCTTTAAAATAATTCATTTATATATCTCTTTGTTCCTTGAAATAATATATTAGCTGTCATAACTTCCATTATTCAGATGAGATAATAAGAGTCCAAATAAATTAAACAGTTAGTCTAAAGTTATGTGGTATATCACTGACTCTTTGAAGTCAGTTGTGGTCAGTTTCCTACCGATGTGTTCAAAACCATGTCTCCAATATCATCCTAAATCATCACAGCCCTTTTTTTTTTTTAAGAAAAAATTTATTGGTTAAATTTCTGTCATTTACAATACTAAATAATGGTTTGTATTGCACATAATTTCAACATTAACAGTTTATCCCACCCTCAATACACTAATGTCAATAATTTTTAAATTCCCCACCACCAAAAATTCAATTGTCTTATTGCCTTAGGATCTTTGTTGCTCTTTGCTGTGTATCTATTAGTCTCACATATGAGAGACAACATTTTGTATCTATTCCTCTCTGACTGACTTCATTCAGCCATTTTATATCATCCAATTATATCCATAAAGCTGCAAGTTGCACGGCTCATTCTTTCAGCTTCATACTATGCTATTGTGTATATATACCAGAACTTCATGATTCATTACTGTAGTTGTCATTTGGGTTATTTCCATATTTCAGCTATTGCATTAAGTGTGTTCATAAATCTAAATGTGCATATGTTCTTTAGTTTTTAGGGGCCTTTTTTGTTTTTTGAGGATAGATGCCAAGAAGTGGTATTGCTGGGTCAGATAGTTGTATTCTGATTTTTTTTTTATTTTTTTTTAAACACCTTGATTACATACATGATTGTGTTTGGGTTTCAGTCATAAAAGGAACACCACCCATCACCAGTGCAACATTCCCATCACCCAAGTCCCAAATCTCCCTCCTCCCCCCCCCAACCCCCGCCTGTACCCTAAACAGGCTCTACATTTCCCTCATACATTCTCAATATTAGGACAGTTCAAAATGTAGTTATTTCTCTAACTAAACTCATCACTCTTTGTGGTGAGCTTCCTGAGGTGAGCTGGAACTTCCAGCTCTTTTCTCTTTTGTGTCTGAAAATTATTATTACAAGGGTGTCTTTCATTTTTCTTAAAACCCATAGATGAGTGAGACCATTCTGCGTTTTTCTCTCTCTCTCTGACTTATTTCACTCAGCATAATAGATTCCATGTACATCCATGTATAGGAAAATTTCATGACTTCATCTTTCCTGACAGCTGCATAATATTCCATTGTGTATATGTACCACAGTTTCTTTAGCCATTCGTCTGTTGAAGGGCATCTTGGTTTCCAGAGTCTTGCTATGGTAAATAGAGCTGCAATGAATATAGGTGTAAGGAAGGGGTTTTTGTATTGTATTTTTGTGTTCCTAGGGTATATTCCTAGGAGTGGTATAGCTGGATCGTATGGGAGCTCGATTTCCAGTTTTTGGAGGAATCTCCATATCGCTTTCCATAAAGGTTGAACTAGACAGCATTCCCACCAGCAGTGGATAAGAGTTCCTTTCTCTCCACATCCCCGCCAACACTGTTTATTCTCATTCTTTGTAATGTGTGCCATTCTCTGGGGTGTGAGGTGGTATCTCATCGTTGTTTTGATTTGCATCTCCCTGATGATTAGTGATGTGGAACATTTTTTCATGTGTCTTTTGGCCATGCGTATTTCTTCTTTGTCAAAGTGTCTGTTCATTTCTTCTCCCCATTTTTTGATGGGGTTAGATGTTTTTTTCTTGTAAAGTTCTGTCAGTGCCTTGTATATTTTGGAGATTAGCCCCTTATCTGATGGGTATTGGGTGAATAGTTTCTCCCACTCAGTGGGTGGCTCTTGTATCCTGGGCACTATTTCCTTTGAGGTGCAGAAGCTTCTCAGCTTAATATATTCCCATCTGTTAATCTCTGCTTTCATTTGCTTGGAGAGTGCAGTTTCCTCCTTGAAGATGCCTGTAATGTCCTGTAGTGTTTTGCCTATGTGCTGTTCTATATATCTTATGGTTTTGGGGCTGATATCGAGGTCTTTAATCCATTTGGATTTTACCTTTGTACATGATGTTAGCTGGGGGTCTAAGTTTAATTTTTTGCAAGTGGCTATCCAATTGTGCCAACACCACTTGTTGAAGAGGCTTTCCCTGCTCCATTTAGGATTTCCTGCTCCTTTATCAAAAATTAGATGGTTGTATCTCTGGGGAACATTTTCTGAGTATTCAAGCCTATTCCACTGATCTGAGGACCTATCCTTATTCCAATACCATGCTGTTTTGATAATTGTTGCTTTGTAGTACAGTTTAAAGTTGGGAAAAGTAATTCCTCCCATATTCTTTTTCCCAATGATTGCTTTAGCAATTCGAGGGTGTTTATTGTTCCAAATGAATTTCAAAAGTGTCTGATCCACTTCTTTGAAGAATGTCATGGGTATCTTTAGAGGGATGGCATTAAATCTGTATAATGCCTTGGGGAGTATTGACATTTTGATGATGTTAATCCTGCCAATCCATGAGCAGGGTATGTGTTTCCATTTCCGTGTGTCCTCTCTTATTTCTTGGAGCAGAGTTTTATAGTTTTCTTTGTATAGGTCCTTCACATATTTAGTCAAGTTGATTCTAAGATATTTGAGTTTGTGTGGTACTATTGTGAATGGGGTTGTTTTCTTAATGTCCATTTCATCCTTATTACTATTGGTATATAGAAAGGCCATTGATTTTTGTGTGTTAATTTTGTAGCCTGCCACCTTGCTATATGAGTCTATTGTTTCTAGAAGCTTTTTGATAGAGTCTTTAGGGTTTTCTAAGTAGAGTATCATGTCATCTGCAAACAGTGAGAGCTTGACTTCTTCCTTTCCTATCTGGATTCCCTTGATATCCTTTTCTTGCCTAATCGCTATAGCAAGTACTTCCAGTGCTATGTTGAATAGGAGTGGTGAGAGAGGACAGCCTTGTCTTGTGCCAGAATTTAGAGGGAAGGCTTTCAGTTTTTCTCCATTGAGGATAATATTTGCCACTGGCTTGTGGTAGATGGCCTTCACTATATTGAGAAAGGTTCCCTCCATTCCCATCTTGCTGAGAGTTTTGATCAAGAATGGGTGTTGGACCTTATCAAATGCTTTCTCTGCATCTATTGATATGATCATGTGGTTTTTATTTTTCTTGTTATTGATGTTGTGTATTATGTTGATAGATTTACGGATGTTAAACCAGCCTTGCATTCCTGGGATGAAACCTACTTGATCGTAGTGGATGATCTTCTTAACGAGGCATTGAATCCTATTTGCCAGGATTTTGTTGAGGATCTTTGCATCTGCATTCATCAGTGATATTGGTCTGTAATTTTCTTTTTTGGTAGCGTCTCTGTCTGGTTTAGGTATTAAGGTGATGTTGGCTTCATAAAAGCTATTTGGAAGTGTTTCTGTTTGTTCAATTTCATGAAAGAGTCTTGCCAAGATTGGCAGTAGTTCCTCTTGGAAAGTTTGATAGAATTCATTAGTGAATCCATCTGGACCTGGGGTTTTGTTTTTCGGCAGACATTTGATTACTGTTTTAATTTCATCAATGGTGATGGGGGTGTTTAGATATGCTACATCCTCTTCCTTCAACCGTGGAAGATTATAAGAGTCCAAGAATTTATCCATTTCTTCCAGGTTCTCATTTTTAGTGGCGTAGAGTTTTTCAAAGTAGTTTCTGATTACCCTTTGAATCTCTGTCATATCAGTAGTGATCTCTCCTTTTTCATTCCTGATACGAGTTATCAAGTTTCTCTCTCTCTCTTTCTTTGTTAGGTTTGCCAGTGGTCTATCAATCTTGTTTATTTTTTCAAAGAACCAACTTCTGCTTTCGTTGATCTTTCGGATTGTTTTTTGAGTTTCCACTTCGTTGATTTCTGCTCTCAGCTTTGTTATTTCCTTCTGTCTTCCTATTTTTGGGTCCTTTTGTTGAGCATTTTCTAGTTCTATTAGCTGTGTCATTAAGCTACTCAGGTAAGCTCCTTCTTCCTTCCTGATGTGTGCTTGCAAAGCTATAAATTTTCCTCTCAGTACTGCTTTTGCTGTGTCCCATAAGTTCTGAGAGTTTGTGTCTTTATTGTCATTTGTTTCCAGGAACCTTTTGATTTCCTCCTTGATTTCATCTCGGACCCACTGGTTATTGAGCATGAGGCTGTTTAACTTCCAGGTGTTAAAGTGTTTCTTCTGAGTCCCTTTGGAATTCACAAATAATTTCAGAGCCCTGTGGTCAGCGAAGGTAGTCTGCAAAATTTCTATCCTCTTGATCTTATGGAGGTATGTTTTATGTGCCAGCATGTAGTCTATCCTGGAGAATGTCCCATGTACATTGGAGAAGAATGTGTATCCAGGTTTCTGGGGATGGAGTGTCCTATATATATCCACTAGGCCTCTTTCTTCCATTTCTCTCCTCAGGTCTAGTATATTCTTGTTGGGTTTCCGTCGGGTTGACCTGTCCAGTGTTGACAAAGCCGTGTTAAGGTCCCCCACAATTATTGTGTTGTTGTTGATATTATTTTTCAGATTTGTCAACAGTTGTATTAAATATTTTGCTGGCCCCTCATTCGGTGCATATATGTTTAGGAGAGTGAATTCTTCCTGCTCTACGTACCCCTTGATTAATATAAAATGTCCGTCTTTGTCCCTTACAACCTTCCTGAGTATAAAGTTTGCATTATCTGATATTAGTATGGCCACTCCAGCTTTTTTATGGGTGTTGTTTGCTTGGTTAACTTTTCTCCAGCCTTTTATTTTGAGTCTATGTTTGTTCTGACTATTCAGGTGCATTTCTTGTAGGCAGCAGAAGGTTGGATTGAGTTTTTTGATCCATTTAGCCACTCTGTGTCTCTTAACTGGTGCATTTAGTCCATTGACGTTGAGAGAAAGAATTGTCCTGGGATTTAACGCCATCTTTATTTCAAAATTTGGTGTGTCTTTTGGGTAGTCTTGTCTTAGATTAGGTCTTTCAGTTTTTCTCTTAAGACTGGTTTTGTGTCTGTGAAGTTTCTGAGCTGTTTTTTGTCTGTGAAACCATGTATTCTTCCATCAAACCGGAAAGTGAGTTTTGCTGGGTATAGTATTCTGGGTGAAGCATTCATTTCATTCAGTCTTGTCACAATATCCCACTACTGCTTTCTGGCATTGAGCGTTTCTGGTGACAGGTCTGCTGTAAATCTCAGGGAAGCTTGCTTGAACATGATTTCCCCTTTTGATCTTGCTGTTTTCAGAATTCTGTCTCTATCTGTGGGATTTGTCATTGTGACTAGGATGTGTCTTGGGGTGGTTTTTCTGGGGTCTCTTTTGGTTGGTACTCTTCGGGCATGCAGGATTTGATCACATATATTCTTTAGCTCTGGAAGTTTCTCTTTAATGATGTTCTTGACCATTGATTCTTCCTGGAAATTTTCTTCCTGGGTCTCTGGGACTCCAATGATTCTTAAGTTGTTTCTGTTGATCTTATCATAGACTTCTATTTTCGTCTGTTCCCATTCTTTGACTAATTTTTCCATTGTCTGCTCATTTGCTTTAAGTTTTTTGTCCAATCTCTCCTGCTGTATGGAATTGTTATGTATCTCATCTTCCACAGCACCAAGTCTATTCTCAGCTTCTGATACCCTGTCCCAGAGCTTATCCATTTTGTCATTCACTTCGTTTACTGACTTTTTCAGTCCTGTTAGTTGACATGTTATTTCAGTTTGGAGTTTTGTCATTTCTGCCTTCATATTTTCTTGGTTCTTATTAGTGTTCTGTTCAACTCGATCCATGGTTTCTTGGAGTCTGTTGAGCACCTTCCATATTGCTAGTCTAAAGTCCTTATCTGAGAGGTTGATTAGTTGTTCAGTCATTATCTGGTCCTCAGAATTGTCATCTTCATTCTCTATGTCTGATGCTGGCCTGCGTTGTTTCCCCATTGTCACACTTGTATTGTGGGTTTTTCTACGTGTTGTAGTGGTATTCATTGTCTATATGATGTAGGCAGCACACTCCTCTGGCTCCTCCCTTTCTGGATGGGCTGACTTGCCTCTAAGGGAGGGGAGTCCTCCGTGGATGAAGCCTCACACTGGGTCAAATCTTAGGCCCGAGCATGCAACAGAGAAGACAGTCCAGAGAGAAATGATTGCTTCTGTAATATAGCGCCGTTCTTAGTGTGATTTTTCCTTCTTGTTGCAATGGAGTTCTTTCCTTAGAAAGAGTGCACGGCCGCGTAGCGAAGCGGAGCGGCCATGCTCCTCTGAGCCTCTTTTTGCCCCACTCGCAAGAGTTTTCGCAAGAGGACAGTAGACAGACATAGACAGGTCACACTCACAGTCTTTCACAGCTGAGCCCCACTGGGCCGGTGTACTTTCGCGGATTTTCCCCGCCTGGTGTCACACACAGGGAGCCAGCTTTTGCAAAGGTTAGCCGGTTTTTATGCTCTGAAGTCCCTCCCTGAAAATGGCGTCTGGGTGAGTGAGGTTTCTGGAGGCTCTTTTTGCCCCACTCGCAAGAGTTTCACGCAAGAGGACAGTAGACAGACATAGTCAGGTCACACTCACAGTCTTTCACAGCTGAGCCCCACTGGGCCGGTGTACTTTTGCGGATTTTCCCCGCCTGGTGTCACACACAGGGAGCCAGCTTTTGCAAAGGTTAGCCGGTTTTTATGCTCTGAAGTCCCTCCCTCGTATTCTGATTTTTGTATAGCTCTCCAGATTGCTTTCCATAAACCCTGAGCCCGATTACACTTCTATTAACAGTTGATGAGGGTGTAGTTCTCATCACAGTCTGCCAACATTGGCAGCTACCAGACACTTTGATATGTGCTATTATCACTGGTTTGAGATTATGTCTGTGTTGTCTTGATTTTCACTTACATAATCATGAGTAATAATAAGCACATGTTCATATGCCTATTTACCGTTCATTTGTCTTTATTGGAGAAAATGCTTATATCCTCACTTCATTTGTGGATATTTTTGTTGTTGAAGAATATTTTATAAAAATTTTTGCAAAAACACGTCTATATATGAATCATTGCATAAAAATATTTTCCCATTGAGTCAGGCTTTATTATAGTTTAATTTTATTTTGCTGAATCACATCTGAATTTTACTGAGTGATATTCTTTCTTTTTCCTCTAAACATTCTTACCTTCTGGCACTCACAAGAAGGATCTCAACTTCACCATAGTTCTTTGGTGGTAAGTTTGCCTGCTGTTCTCATGCTCAACATGCTAAAAAGTATGGTTGTTTTTTTATATTAATAGTCACTGTCTTCATGACATGTAGCAAAAGCATATCTGAAACTCCAGCTTTAGGTGAGTAGAAACAGTGTGACTTGATTCAGATGTTATGGCAATGAAGATGAGACTACAACCCTAGTATATTTTTGAGGCAATACTTTTATCTGTAGCTTTATTTAGGATCTTTGTAGAAGATAGAATGAACTTCTTTAAGCTTCAGAGAATACAATGCTCTAGCAGTAAGAAATCAATTGATGGACAAAGTTTTTGTTTTCTTTTTAATAACAATAAGCATGCTTAATTTCTAGGCATTTACTTTCCGCTTCTCTGTTCATCTCTCAAACACACATACATGCCCATGTGCATACACAAAAATTCACATTTACATAGACATAATTCTGAGTCAGGGGTCTGCGTGTATGTTGTCAAGCTTAGTTACTGGAAGAAACTTGACCTATCTTGTGAAATCATCTGAGACAAAACTGCAACAACATTATCAGCTCATTAGGTGTACATCACTTAAAAGAACCTGCCAGAAATGGGACACAAATTATGTTAATAAAATATCAGGGGTGATCAAAACACATTTGAAAAACCTGAAAGGGGGTGAAGTGGGGAGGAAGGAGATTTGGGACATTGGTGGTGGGAATGTTGCACCGGTGGAGGGGAGGGGGGGTTCTTTACATGACTGAAACCCAACTACAATCATATTTGTAATCAAGGTGTTTAAATAAAGATATTAATATAAAAAAGAAAAAAAATAAATAAAAAAGCATGAAGGATTAAAAGGAAAGGAAAGGAAAGAAAAAATTTTCTACTATTTTTTTTAAATTTTTGATGATATGGACATGGGACTAAAAGAGACATTTTATTTTCCTAGTCTTTCTCCAACTTCCAAACAGGTAGATGTAAATGAGAAAAGGAATAGTGAGATGATTTAGGAATAAGATTGTTTTAATCTACTTTACTAATACTGAAATTTCTGAAAAAAATTGCTTATTCCCTTAGAAGCTGTTTTGTCAACTGTAAATATGTAAAAAGTACTTAAAACATGCAATTGTTAGAGTGTTAATATATTAAAAATGAACAGCATGTAGCCTAAGAAGAAATGCAATAACAATTAGTTTTGCCTTCCCCCCCTCAATGTCATTTTCAGCTATCCCCCCAAACCCTATTTTTTTAATATTCTATAATCAGTCTTTCTTCCAATAGCTGTCTTTAGAGGTATTAAAGCAATGTGAATGACAGTCTCCTTTGCATCTCTCACAGCCTCTATGTGGAACCCTGACATTCTACCTCCTCCCACTCTTTCTTTGAATTATCTAAAAAATTAAAATGCATAAAGTCTGTGTTTGTCAGCTTCAAAAGCAGAGGCTCCTTGGAGGAAGCTCTTTTTATGTTTTGGTGAAAATCTCAGGCATCCTTTCCCACTGGTGTCAGGCATTAAGCAGGAGTAAACAGCGTGATGTCAAGCAAAACCAAGTACAAGCTTAAATAAGGATAAGCATTTGACAACTTAAAAAAATGCATCTCTGATTTGGCTATTGAGGGTGATCAGGAAATACGCTGAGATGTGTTGGAAAGATGAGTTACAGCCTAGTCCCCAGTACAAAGTACAGGAATAGAGAAGAAGGCAGGAAGCATTTATATGGTTAAATGTGCTTAAAAGGACTAAATTAAATAAAAAAGAATTGGCATTTCTCATGCACTATTGGTTTTCTATGAACCTTTCAGAAGAGTGTAAATAATAGAAAATAAATTTCTGGGGTTACTTAAGATTTTGGAGTAGCTCGTGCCATACTTTTCTTATTCCCAAACTTCTATTACACTAAAACTATAAAGAAGGATTATTATC
Organism: Suncus etruscus; assembly: GCF_024139225.1. Lineage (NCBI taxonomy): Eukaryota > Metazoa > Chordata > Mammalia > Eulipotyphla > Soricidae > Suncus > Suncus etruscus. The sequence goes on along the minus strand of NC_064850.1, from coordinate 89,217,034 downwards.
ATAAAACTACTTCTTTTCTTTTCTGTTCAAAGACCTACATACCCCATCTATAACTAACTCAAGAAAGATTACTGTTTACTAAAGCCAGAGACTCTGGAAAACTGTGAATCAAAATCCTCGGGTTATAATGCATTCATTGTCAACTTTCTTTGTATATAAAACCATTATGTGAGAGATTAGTTATGTGTTCTTAACTAGTATATATGTAAAGTAGTGCAACTAATATTATTAACATTATTTCTTCATTGGGTCACTTCTCAGTGTCAATACGAAGAGTAGGGCTGGTGCTCAGGATAAGAACTGATATAAAATGATTCTTTTCTAAAATTGTTCTGGAGTAAGTGAATTTACACTCGGCAAAGAAAAGACAGTGCCCAATTCTACAGAATAAGCAAGTTCTACAGACAAGTATTTTATGCTTAGGGGAAGTTCTAATGTTGTAAATATCCTCCATAACATGTCCCAGATCTGCACTACCTTGGTAAAATATAATAAGGTGAAATCTTGCTTTATATCCTTTTTATCTACCCAAAAGCACAGTAATTATTAACATTTGATAGCCAAACACAAAGTGAATAAGTTACCAATGAATCTCATTGACCAATAAATGCATACACTAAATCCAAAAGAGCATTAGACTGTGTGCTTTGTAGAATCACATGTCAATGTCAAAACCTTACAGCAATTCAGAATTTATTTTATCTTCTTATATACTATTTAATATATTCTCATCATATATTAATTTAATATTTATTGAGCAAAGCACATGGAATGTTTACTATTCTATAACCAGTCTTCATTGTTCTAGAAATTTACTTTATAAATAGGCTGATAGATAGGTGAAGTTAAATGACATGTGCATATTTACTGAAGCAATTTACTGGTGAAAAAAATTGAAAAGTGTCTACCTATCAATGGTTTTATATATAACAATGTATTTTCAGAGGTACCAGCTGCTCTTTTTATTTCCAACTCAATGTAATTGAAGTAGTTTTACAGCAAAAAGCATGCCAGAAAAGCATGCCAAATGTAATCTCAAGAGGTGATATCTTGGAATAGAAAGGGCAAGTTTGTTATGGTTTTTAAATTAGACATTTCTTAAATAAAACCACACTGCTAAAAATTGTCCAGAAATAATACACAAATGGGCATTAAAGTTTATTTATGTGTATTTACTCCTTAAATTCAATCTTATTCAAAAATCAAAAGCTAGTAACACTGGTTGCCTTTGGGAAGTAACACTGGTAGACTAAAAGTTTGGGATGCAAAGTAAAATGTCTTCTTATGAGATTTAATGTATTTTATATTTGAATCAGATAAATGCATCTTTTAAAAAATAATATTTTTAAAATAAAATATATTTTACGGAGAAAAATTTTATTCCTTATGTCTTCAATATTCACCTCGTCTTCATCTAACTCACTAAATTTTGTATTTGCAAAACCCATGTGAAATATTTCCTAGAGTTTACTTACGTGATATCAATAAATGGTTTACAGTATAATGCATTTATATCTCTCTTTTTTACATGTATATTCCTGTCTTTACTTTTGAAAATTCTTAGTTTTATCCATGAGTAGCATATGTCAAAAAAGAAAGAAATGCTACAATTACAGAGTAACGTTCTTCTGCTCCAGGCTATGTTATTTAATTTCAGAACAATCCTAGAACTAAACAGTATACTGCTTCTCAGATAGATGATTAATCTTGGACAGAGGGCAAATAGTTGTCCAATGGTAAAGGCTAACAAGTGGCAGATCCACGACCTGACTACATTTTGACCTGTTTAATACTGCCTCCTTGTATGAGTAATAAATTTTGTAGTTGAATCTTGTTATATTCTTAAATACTAATATTGTTGCTCCCATATTTGTAAAGCAAGGTTTCACTATTGATTTTCAAGACTGAATTTAAAATTCATGTAAATTCACTTAAGAGTGTGCCTGACAGGTAACCTTTTCTATAATGTTGGTTTTCTTCCTGTTTGTATTAAAGTTTCTAGAATATTACTATATATGTGGTTCTCTTCAGAAGTACCAGCTGTTTTTTTTTATTTCTGACTCAATGTAATTGAAGCAGTTCTACAGCAAAAAGCATGCCAGAAAAGCATGCCAAATGTAATTTCAAGAGGTGATATCTTAGAATAGAAAGGCGTTTGTTATGTTCTGAGATGTCCTATTTCCCTCATGGTTTATGAGCTAAAAATGATCCCTTAAAAGAATCTGTCACTACTAACTTTATAATTTCATTCAGATTGGTATGTAGTTTATTAAGTCAATAATAAGTAAATTGGTATATAGTTTATTAAGTCAAAATAATAAATAAGTTGGTACGTAGTTTATTAATTCAAAAGTGGAGATTAATTTTGCCTCCTTAAATTGTATTGCTTCTATCCTGAAATTGGCAGAAGTCAAGTGATGTTTTGAAATATGAATCTATTATAACCCATTGCTTCAACAAAGAATGTAAATGGGTGATAGGGGCACAGTATAGTAATTGGGCAAGAAAATATATTAATAGTGTTCAGATAGGAAAGTAAAAATTTAATCTTTCAGCATATAGACAGCTGATACTATGTTATAGAAAACAAACTCCAAAGATTCAACAAAAAATCTACCAGACATGAAAGGTTTGTATAGTAAAGTGGTAGCTACAAGATTAACAAGCAAAATTTTATGACTTTTCTATGCTTTTCATGCATATAATGAAGTGGAAGAAAAAAAATTTAATTTATAAAATAATAAATACAAATTATTAAAAAATAAAAAATGTTTAAAAACTCCCATTCACAATTTTCTGCAGAAAATACAATTTTCTACAGGAAACTAATTGCATATGAATCAGTTTAACTAAAGTGAAGTACTATACAAAGAAAACTACATAATAATACTTAAAGAAATAAAATAGAACATGAGAAATAAAAATGTACCGCTTATCATGGATTGGAAGAACTAACATCACCAAAATAGAAATACTACAAAATTATGCAATTTTAATGCAGTCTTTATAAAGATGGACATACATTATTTTAAATAAATAAATAAATCAAATACTCCTAAAACTCATATAGAATTTTTCAAATAACATACCTATTCTTGTGAAAAAGATTAAAGACATCACTTTCTTCAACTTTAAACTAATAGTACAAGGTGTAACAATTAAACCAGCATGTTACTGTAATAAAAACAAACCCCGATTTTAATGGAATAGAATTAAAATCTAAAAACAGACCCTCAGGTACATACTTAGTCAATACTCCATAAAGTAATATAAAGTTGAACAAAGAAATCCTCTTTAATAAGTGATGGAGATAAAACTTCTTGGCCATGAGCACAAAAAAAAAGAAAAGAAAAAGAAAATTAATTCAGGGCAGACATTTTGGGGCTTCCCCCAGCTTGCTTCAACCTGGGAACTTTGATCTTCTCCAGCATTAATCCCCTGAGGGCTTGCCTTGGCTGAGGTGTGTCTTTCCAGGCCAGAGTTGTGGATAAGACAGACTCTGCTGGGCCCCTTAAGCTCGGCAGACATTTTGGGGCTTCCCCCAGCTTCCTTCAACCCAGAAACTTTGATCTTCTCTGGCATTCATCCCCTGAGGGCATGCCTCAGCTGAGGTGTGTCTTTCCAGGCCAGAATTGTGGATAAGACAGACTCTGCTGGGCCCCTTAAGCTTGGCAGGCATTTTGGGGCTTCCCCGGCTTGCTTCAACTTGGGAACTTTGATCTTCTCTGGCATTCATCCCCTGATGGCTTGCCTCGGCTGAAATGAGTCTTCTGGGCCAGAGTTGTGGATAAAGCAAACTCTGCTGGCCCCCTTAATCATTTTTGGAAGTGATCACTCTGGACAAGAACTGGCTCCTAAAAGGAGGCAAAGTGATATGCATACCTTCTCAGTAATATTATTGCAAATCAAAGTGCCTTAAAAGAAAGTAATGCAGGGTTTTATGGTGGGGGAGAGTTTGCCAAAGAGGCAGTCAGAATAATAAGGGCAAGAAGGAAATTGGGCACTTTGGTCGCTGGATATTAGCAATGGTGATGAGTTAGATGTTGCAACACTTTATGGAATTCAACCATCAACAACTTTTTACGTGTATATCATGGTAATTCAACTAGATATATAGTTTTTGTATTCTGAGACCTTCTTGCTCATCTTCGTCCAGATCATGCAAGATTTCAGTGTATAGCTATTAGAGTCCAATTGTGGTGCTGTCTGATTTTTTTGTTTTGTTTTGTTTTTGTTTTGGGGGAGTCACACCCAGTGGTACTCGGGTTAATCTTGGCTCTGCACTCAAAACTCTCCTGGCAGGCTCCGAGGCCATATGGAATATCAGAAATCAAACCAGGGTTCTTCCGGGGTTGGCTGCATACAAGGCAAACTCCCTACCACTGTGCTATCACTCCAGTCCACCTTTAGTCTCCAGGTGGAATATTTTTAATAATGTTATCCTTTCCTTTATGCCATGTGTCCTCTCTTTTGAAGGCAAACTCACCACTAGGTTCATTGGGCTTGGGAAGTTTATGTTCTCTCTTGAACATGAAGCAGTCCTTCCTTTCCTACAAATAAACTTATCCTATTTTTTCTTTAATTATTATCTAAAAAATAGACAACAGATTGAAAGAGAAAAAAATCTATGTGGAGACTAGGGATGATTTTCTTTTTCTTACACAGAGAATTCCTCAGTCTACCTTGAGTTTCATGGTTCTTTGAGAAATTGAGTGTTGGGGATTAATTCAAATACCATGAAGATCATGTTTAATTAAAAGAGTTTGATCTGGGAAGCTGAGGCAATATCAAGCCAGTTCCATGTGAGTGTTCTAAACAGACTGGAAGAGTCTTAGTACTTCCAACCATATACCTAGGGATCAAGGTGGAAGAAAGGCAAGTCAACTTCCCTTTCAAGGTTGCCATGTTTCCTTTCCCACTTCAGAAAACTCACCTGTCTTGAATCTAAGTCCTCCAGTTTCTGACCTTAAACACTGGCAAGATGGGTCTGAACCAGAAGGCATTCTGCAAAATAATCACACACACTTAGTAAAAGAAAAGACTTTTAAAAATGCCCCATGTTATGTGGTTTTGTTTGAAGGAAAGAAAAGCAATAGTTTGGGGTACAAAATAAGAAAAAATTAAAATTAAAATAAAAAAGAAGTCAAATACATTGAAAATGGGTGAAGTCCTGCTAGACTCTAGAGGCTTTCAAACTCAGTTTGAGAGAGGGTGTGAAAAAGGTAATTTTTTTTTATTTTCTACCCCAAATTATTGCTTTTCTTTCCTTCAAACAAAACCACATAACTCGATTTATCTAGCTCTGCCTCTTAAATAGAGGGGAAAACAAGGGAGGGTACCAGGACCAAACAGATATATGATCACTAATAGTAAGCTAGACAAAGAGGGGCCACCTACTCTAGCGGCCCGGGGGGTGATGGTGAGGTATATGGGTAGCAGAAAGGGAACTGGGATGGGGGGAGGACAAATTTGGTGATGGGTATTCCCCTGAGTCAATGTTAATATGTACCTAAAATACTACTGTGAAAGATATGTAAACCATTGTGATCAAAATAAAAAATTAAAAGAAAAGAAATTAATTTCTACCTCTAAAATTGTTATTTAATTATTATGAAAAATGTAATTTGCTCCTAATCATTTCCTACTAAAATAAAAATCTGTGACTAATCTTTATCTTTAAGTAAAAAAAAAAAGTCCCAAGTTACCCTAAGTTCAGTGTGCAGACCACCCTCCAAGCAGTCAGGAATGAAAGAGAGCCTTCCTGTTACATCCTTACATTTTAGCTATGGGAAAACGTCACACCTAGAAGGTGGGACCATCGAGTTGCACTACATTCATAGAATAATATCCAATGAGAAATTATGTGGGTGTTGACTGACATAGAGACAGTCAAATCCTATAATCCCACATCTTCCCCTATTTTACATTATAGAAAAAGTAATAAGAAGTAACATAAGGCAATATACTTCCAAGAAAAAAGGCTCCTCAGGGGCAAAAAAAATAACACTCTAAGCAATTCTGATGACCTAACTACACAAGTAACATAACTCCAAGGGAATTATCTGTACTAAATTCTAAACAATTATTACTATCTAATCTAAATAAAAAGAAGAAAGCTATAGCTACTTAGTAAAATACACAAAAGATATACATGTTAAAAATTATACTTAGACAATAAGAAAGAAAATTTACATACCTCTTTAAATGTTAAAATAATGACTGAAAAGTAAATAAATTCTGGGTCATCATTTCAATCATTTACATAGTCATGTGAAGCCTCAGAAACTAGTTGGCAGTAGTCACAGTTCTGGAGATGATTTAGAGTTAAGAATCTTTCTCCCAAGTTGACACCAGTCACGAGCAGTCTCAAGGTGGAGTGAAGTGGTAAAAAAGGCAACTTCAGCAATATTGATGTGATTGTGGAGAACGTCTCATGGCCCAAATGACCCAAGTGACCCCACCAACATCTGCAACAGAGTGATGTCTTGCAGGATGAGCCACTGAATATTTACATGCAGTTGTTGTCCTTTTCCAACTCTTCACAATCTATGGACGATTCACATTGGTGATGTCATCATCTTATGATGACAACAGGAGTCAATATAATGAAAGGTAGAGATACCAATAAACAGACATTTCAAACAAAACCAAACAGAACTGAGCGAAAGTTCTCAGCACTACTGGAATTAAACATAGAGGTGGCCACCACACTCACATCCAAAACACACATAAACAGACAAAAGGATCAATCCAACACATACAACAGATAAATTGGTCCAGTTAAAATGAGACCCCGAACACTGGCAAGACAGGTCTGAACCAGAAGGCGCTCTGCAACATAATCACACATACTTAGTAAAAGAAAAGACTTTTAGAAATTCCCCACATTACTATAACTCCAGTCTGCAAAACAGCCTCTCAGTGAAGCTCTGGGAATGAGAGTGTCCTCCTCTTTTATCCTCACCTTTTATCTATGGAAAAAAGTCACACCTAGAAGGTGAAATCATCCGGTTTCACTACTAATTGGAGGTGCTGCATTCATAGAATAACATCCAATGAGATACCATGTGGATGTTGATTGACATAAAGACAGCCCAATTCCATAATCCCACACACCTGAAACACTCTCAAGCTTTATTAGGTGAATTTGATGAACAACATACAAGAAACTTTGACTGACATGTATTTTAAATTAGCAATCCCTTGTTCCCATTAAATAATAGATATTCGGTTGAATGAGTAATTTTCTACCATAACTCAAGGTTTTTAATTGCCCCTGGAGCAAGAAGAACTTCATTCATTGTAGACAGCTCTAATCCATAGATTTAGATTAAAGCAAACACTTTTCTCTGAATAGTAAGTACTTAACTATATTCCTATCCCTCTCCAATTATTTTGATTGACAGACCTGTATCCCTGAATTCCCCAAGCAGCCACCTTTAACAGAACCTAGCATTAGAATAGGGTTTATAACTATTTAAGTGTTAGAAACTAAATCTTGTTCCTTTCAAGTGTACGTTTGATAACCTCTCATTCATGTCTCATTTTCCCCTATATATTAACCCTAAAAGAGATTATCATGTATTGTATACTAAATACTAAACCATCTAGACTGGGAGAAAGAAAAAACTACTTTCTCTGGAAAGATTTCTGAAGCTTCTCATACAAATCTCAGACCTAGATGTTATTTAACCAATATATCTACAAATTTGCAATAAATTTCATCATCTACCAGAAAATATTAACCACTGCTATCAACCTGTATTCCCTCAAGACTGGATTTCCTTTTATTCTCATACATAAACTTCTTCTTACTTACTTTGAGAGTAAGATGTATGGGGAAAAATTCCATTATATTTTCAGGCTGCTATCTCCTGAATTTAATTGATTAGTTTGTTTACACATTTGTTTGTTTGTCTCACATCAACTCTTATGACTCAAGTCATAGACCGCCAAGCAACTGAAGTTGGTTTTAATAAAAGGGTCATATATCTTGTTCCTTTATACTTATATTTCTCTTTAAAAATGAATATCAACTTCCAATTTTGAAGAGTTATTAGTAATAATTTCATTGAATAATTAGTTAGATTTCATAATAGAAACATTCCCTTCTTTATGCTTTAAGTTTTCCTTTTCATCCTCATTTTCAAAAAGAATAAAAGGGAAAATCAGAGAGACTATGACAATTCCCATGGTTACTCTGTTTATGGGGGCTAAAGTTTGAGGAGATTTAGATTAGCCTGTGCATGTTTTATAAAAGGGCATTTAAAGGAGGCCTCAGGTTAGAGTCCAATCTACAGACAGCCCTTTGACAAAATGTTTCAGCTTCCATCTCTGGTTCTCTGTTTCCAAATATATCAATGTCTTTTACATGCACATTATAAGTTTACTATGGGATCAAAGCTTTATAAAAGAGTCAAATTAAATCTTGTGAATTGTTACTCAAAGAACAATAATTCAACTGGTCAGTAAATGAATAAGGGTAGTATTCTCTACAGGGTAAATTCAAGCCCTTCTGAACACAGCCACACTTACAGTATTTATATTCTCTATAAGGGTTTATTCAAATGACTTTGACTTTTTCCTGTTTTCAGAGAGGAAGTTACTTGAAAGGCCAGCAGGATAGTTTTCCAGACTCTTTTCCTTTTCAATCTTTTCAGATGGCTCTTCTAACTCTTTGCTTATCTTCTATTGACTACAACCCTCCCTGTTTCCTTTAGATTTCATTAAATGCCAATCCAATGACTCCAGTTAGATAATTATCTCTGAAAATTTAATCCACTCCTTCTAAGAGGTCTTGGTATCCAATATTACCCTTGTTCTTCTACAAGGGCTCAGTCTTCATAACAAGAAATTTGTGGTATATACTCTATTTTTTCTACTTTTAAAATTATTTTCCATAGTAAAAAATACTGTGTCACACAATATCCCATGAGATACATTAAAATGTGAACCATTATTTCACTAAACAATAACTAAACATATGAAATGCATTCTTACCTAACAACTTACAAAACTGATATCAAAATCCTAACAGTTCTCCACCTGAAAGTTAACATTGGCCTAGCATCATAAATATTATTTTTATTATTGCTATAACAAATAAGTAAAATATATAATGTGACTCGTTTATATGTTTCATGTTGAATAAGAAAAATGTAAATGTTTCTCATCAAGTAACACAATCAGTCTGGAATCCTGTCTTGTTTTGTAGGAAAATGTATTTAAAAATACAACAGCCTTTAATAAAACATAACTAGAAATGACAGTGACAGAAAGGAGGAAAACATGAGATTAGGGAAGTCTTAGAAAACTCCTAATGTCATCTAAGGCACACTATGTTAAATTTACTGATCCCTACATTACAGGCTCACCACAGACTTGGACAATGGTGTCATGGTAAGATCAAATTATAATTAATATTAGAACTGCTGCTAGAGATAACAGCTACTTTTTATTAATTATAAAACTGTTATTTAAAAGACAGGATGAATTAAGTAGCTTTAGAGGAGTTTTATGAGATCAAAGAGTCTAAGAAGAGAAATGGTGTTAATATGGTTTATAGCATTTTTCAGAAGGATCAAAGAAATTGATATGATTAAAATTAAGGTTTATGTTTTGTTTTTGGGTTATACCTGGCTATGTTCAGTGATCTCTCCTAATCTCTCAGGAATCACTCCTAGCAGTACATAGGGGACCATGTGAGATGGCAGGGATCAAGCCCAGGATGGCTATATGCAGTGCCCTGAAGTTCCATTTTATAGAAAATTCAGTCAAGAGACATGTTAGAGGCAATTAATGACCACTTTCTTTTTGTTCTACTTTTTTTTCATCTCATCTTCCTCTTCAATATACTTTTTCTTCTCTATCTCTTTCACCAATATAGCCTTCAACACTTCCTTTGACCGATATTTCTCTGAATAATTCTACCATTAAAATTTTGATAAAATTTTTTATCTTACAGTTGTCTTCTAGAGAATCCTATCTAAACCCATTTTAAAGAGGAATCATCCTAGGGAGCAGCATTCCCTAAAATAGATTGCTGAATTTATACTCTCTCACCAGCTGAAAATATGAATGCCATCATTGATAGTAACTATGGAATGAGTGGCCTCTGATGTTTTATAAAAACAAAGCTAAGGGATGTATACTAAATGTGTTAGGATGTTAGTGTTAGGTTATGCAATGTCTGGGGTGATATTTCTGGCCCTGAAAGGTATAAACAAAAACAGGAGCTGGAGTGAATATAAAATCGGTGGCTACTGAAAAGAGATGAATCAGTATTCAGGGTAATTAGTTAATAATTTAAGGTGAAAATAAAAACATAAATTTCTTTGAAAAAATTTATAAATTAAATTCCAGTAGAATAGTTCTGTGAGCACCGAGTATAACCATATAAGAGAAAAAGTACTTCAGAGGTTTAATACTCATCTCAAGGATTTTCTGCACAAAGTTTAAGATTATTATATAAAAGGGGAAATGTATTTGTAGTAGTTTTAAATTTAGAATTCCCAAGTTACTTTAAATCATCTTGGCCTCAGGAATTCATGTGTCTCCTGTGATGAAATTTGGTGATGATGCCTACTCAAACCTTCCATGTGTAGATGCCTCAAATGAGTCAGGGACTTTACAACACTTATACAAGAATTTTCAGAATGTTCTCCCCTTAAACCTTTTATTTAATCTTACTGATAGAAAGTGCCAAACATTATTCAGACAGTGGATAAATAATCCAATGTAAAATAGGAACTATATGTATTAATAGAATTTACAGTCTTGATAAGACCTATAAAAAGAAGTGGAAGTGGATTCCTTAATCTCAATCCCAAAATGATGAATGAAGAGTAGAATAAATCGAATAAAAAGTTTCTATACATAAAAATACATTAGAATTCCCTTATGCTATAGAATTTTATTTCCTGACTAGAATCCTGAGAAAGATGCTACTAAAGTGTCAGGTTGAAGCTTGGAAGCTTATAAAACACACTGACACACACTAGATATACTAGAACTTTCCCATTAGATGCTCAAAGAGGAATCGCAGAGCTCAGATAAGTTGGTGGGTGGTAGGGTTCAGATATAAATCTTTGAGGCAGACTAATATTCCATGGTAGTATAATACACTCTGAAAAGCAGCCCCATTAACAAGTGGCCTCCATTAATCTCTCTCAATGTCAATGGAATAAATGTAACAGTTAAGAGACATAGTAAGGCAAAATAGATCATGAAACTGAATACATTGTTATGTTGCCTCAAAAAAACACTGAATAGTCAGAGAAATTGAAATAAAAGCCAAATGTTTGAAGACAATCCTTCAAGCAAACAATTCCCTATATGAGTGGCATGGAAATATTAATATAAGACAACATAGATTCAGGGTCAAAAGGTTATAAGAGAAAGATCATCTAGTTTTATAATAATTAAGATAAATAAATGTACATCAGCAAGAAGTCACACTAAATACACACTAATAATACACCCAGCAACATATTTACAACAACTATTAATAAACTTGATGAAAGACATAAATAACAACACAATAGTGGGTAGAGACTATAAAAATACTCTGTTACATCTTAAAAATCAAAAATCTAAAGCTCAACAAGGATATACTGGTTTTGAAGGAGGAAATGGAAGAGAGTGGTTAAGTGGGTTTATATAGGACTTTTCATCCCTCAAAATAGAAATACCCATTCTTCAATGAACATGAGACATTTTCCAAGATATATCACATATTGGGCAATAAAACTTACTTCTATAAAATCAAGAAGATAGAAATTGTATTAGTTATACTCTCAAACCGTGAGGCATTGAATATAGAAGTGAATTATAAACAGAAACAGAAAAACAACTTCAATACCTAAAAATTAAACTACTTACTACTGAAGAACCAGTGAACCAGATAGAAAAACAAAGAGGAAATCAAAGTATTCATGACAACAAATGAAATTGAAGAAATCAACCATCAAATTTTGAGACAAAATGGAGAAAGCTCTATTAAGAGGAAAATTTATAGCTTTGCAAATATTCATCAGGCAGGAAAAAGGGACTACATGCATAGCCTCACAGCTAACTAAATGGAGAAATGACAAAAAAAATAAGCCAAATGCTGGCAGTAGAATTGAAATAATAAAACTTAGAGGAGAAATTAATGAACTGGAAACAAAAATATAGAAAAGGTCAATAAAAGCAAGATGGTTCTTTGAAAAAAATAATAAATCATTAAAACATTACCCAGACTTACAGAGAAAGGGAGAGTTATTACCCTAATAAAGAAAATCAGAAATGAAAGGGGGTGTCACAACAGACACAACAGAAATTGGAAGTATAACCAGCAATTAACTGGCAAAACTTTATGTCGCAAAATGTGAGAACCTAAAACATATGGATACATTCTTCGACTCCTAGGAATATACCTGAGGAACACAAAAATACAATACAAAAACCCCTTCCTTACACCTATATTCATTGCAGCACTATTTACCATAGCAAGACTCTGGAAACAACCAAGATGCCCTTCAACAGACGAATGGCTAAAGAAACTGTGGTACATATACACAATGGAATATTATGCAGCTGTCAGGAGAGATGAAGTCATGAAATTTTGTACCCGCCTCCGTTTCTGCCCTTTAATGGGAGAGACTCCGGCCAGCAGCTTTCTCTCAACCAGGACAGAAGGTAGAAGGCGAATACAAATAATTCGCAAGTGTTAAGCTCTTTTGTGAACACCTAGAAAATTAAGCCATAGAAGTTAATAATAAAAAGCTCAAGCTGAATTCCTGTCAAGAGATTTATTGAGAGAACAAGCAGAGTTTTTATAGCCTGCTTCAGTGGGAGGAGCAAAAACACAGGATTGAAACTTAAACCAATCAGATTTGTACAGGTACAACGATTTTTAACCAATGGGAGCAGACACATTTTGATGTCGGGAAGGATAAGGAGAAACCTGGCAGGATGGGGGGAGGGGAAGCAAATCCTTAAACAAATAGATCTTTCTTTTGTGCAAGCAAATAAGGATTACAATTTAAACCTTACAAAAACCTATCTATAACTATGCTTGAGAGCAGTTACAAAAAACAGGTTCCATGGAAGGGTTTAAGGAATCTAGTTAGGCCAGATTCTCTGTGGTGAACTAAATTTATTTGCAGGGTTCTTTTGGCTCAGGGCTATGCAAACTTTTGGCTTGAATCAGGCAGCAGTGAAAAATCCATTCAGAGTTCCATTAAACATGTGGGTGCTCGGTCGCTCACAAAATTTTCCTATACATGGATGTACACGGAATCTATTATGCTGAGTGAAATAAGTCAGAGAGAGAGAGAAAAAAACGCAGAATGGTCTCACTCATCTATGGGTTTTAAGAAAAATGAAAGACATTCTTGCAATAATAATTTTCAGACACAAAAGAGAAAAGAGCTGGAAGTTCCAGCTCACCTCAGGAAGCTCACCACAAAGAGTTATGAGTTTAGTTAGAGAAATAACTACATTTTGAACTGTCCTAATATTGAGAATGTATGAGGGAAATGGAGAGCCTGTTTAGAGTACAGGTGGGGGTCGGGTGGGGAGGAGGGAGATTTGGGACATTGATGATGGGAATGTTGCACTGGTGATGGGTGGTGTTCTTTACATGACTGAAACCCAAATACAATCATGTATATAATCAAGGTTTAAATAAAATATATTAAAAAGGAGATGAATAAACAGAATAATTACACTTATATTGTGGCATATAAAAATAATAAAAGTTTGTATATCAGTAATAGCCATATACCATAGAGTTGAGGGCCAGGAGTACCAGTCCATGGTAGGAAGCTTGCTACAAAAAGTGGTGAGTTCAGATAAAATAAAGAAGGGTCCACAATGACAATAATAATTAGAACTGATTGATCTGAACAAGAACTGTGTGTTGAAAGGGGATAAAGTGATATGTATGGTACCCCTTCTGAACAATAGTGCAGACCACAGTTTCAAGAAGAAAATAGAAACTTTGAATATTGGTACACTGGTCAAGGGTGTACATTTTGTAACTGAAACTCAATTATGAACAATTGTGTAACCATCAAGCTGAAATTTAAAAAATTATATAAAATAAACTGAAGTACTTGTGTGCTTCAGGCATCTTGCTTCTCAGCAATTCTAGTGGAGGAAATATTCTTCAAGAGAGGAAAGTGGGTGATAATGAGAAGCTGGGCAGAATATAAAATATAAAATAATGAAACCACATACAAGTATGTAGGGTCAACACATCTTCTGGCAGGCGTTCAACAAGTTAAATTTTCAGCAGGGAGTTTTATAAGGGGGTAAAGCCAGTCATAGATATTGAGAAGAATGTTTACAAACACAGAGCAAAGTTTAACAGTAGACCATACTTAAGCTATGGGAGTGAGCCATAAGAATTCTGAGTTACAGAGGAGAATGTCACAACACAAGGCAACTCTTAGCAAACTAAATTCAAATGCAAAATAAGGAATTATTAAGAAATAGAAAAAAAAACTAGGAGCATTCTCTTCACTGGGGTGAGCTCTATTATTTTAGAGGTCAAGTGAAAGAAAAAGCTAAATCATCTAAAGTGTAAATCCCATTTCTGCTCAGGATCTGCATTCTGGCTATGCCCTTGATTACCAGAAATTGTGGCTGCAAGGACATATTTGAAAAAGAGAAAAAATATTGTCTTTGATTTTGGTGCTAAATTTTATCCAGAAAAGGGGTTCTCTTAGTAATCTTTGATTCTGAGATTTCTGAAAAGAATTTGATTAAGGCTATATCTTGACCTGAGATTTTATAAGGGATAGCCAAACATGACAGAAAATGTAATATCAATACCATATCATGAATTTCAAAATTATCTCTTTGGGAATTTCTCAACTATCCACAGCAGGCCTTTTGAGGAACACCATAGTAGTTTATTTCAACTCTCCACACCAGGGAAACCCGGGATACATCTGGTGGGCCTCCTGAGTTCCCCTTAAGTTTATGCATGGCATGGCACTTGTACTAGTATTTATTTCATTTATTTGTGTGGTGGTTATTCCACAAATATTTACTTCTCAAATATCTATTGCCCATTTATACCTTTTGCTCTAAAAAAAAAGGCCTATTTCAATGAGAACACAGAAATGATCAGAAATTCTTTCTATTTTTATAGTCACAGTTCATAGGTTCTTTACCAATTAGATCATGTTTTTTTGTCTGTCACAGAGAAGAAATTCTTTGCAAAGATTGTCCTTTTCCATTTCTTGAAGGATCCTGTTTCCTTCCACCTCCAAGACTTTTCCCTTTATTTGTTAACCTTTTTCTGCTAAAGTTTAATCGACTAGATCTTAGTTACTTTGGAGTTATGATTGCATTTGCTTGCTCCCTGTATAATAAAATACCTAGATTATTATGGAGATGTTTCTCTATATAGTAAAATGCTTGGGATAAGTTTATTCCCTTTACATTCATTTTTTAACTCTCTTAATGTAAGACCCCAATTGGTGTTTTTCCCTTTCCCTGATGACATACTCTGATTTTTGTCATGTTTCCAACAGTACATTCTGTGGTATAATATTTTCTATCCCATCAACATGTTTACTTTATCTAAAAAGAATCAGAGGTTGAACGTTTTATAATCCACATTTAAAAAGATCTATTAAGTATCTCAGAGTTAGAATCAACCTAGATGTCCAAAGACCAAGTGGATCATGAAGATATGATTATGAAGATATTCCATA
This sequence comes from Suncus etruscus, assembly GCF_024139225.1. NCBI lineage: Eukaryota > Metazoa > Chordata > Mammalia > Eulipotyphla > Soricidae > Suncus > Suncus etruscus. Next base: position 89,201,324 of record NC_064850.1, on the reverse strand, counting down.
TAAAAAATGGAATACTAAGGAATGATGCACCATCAGTGGAACTGGAAAATATTATGCTAAATGAAGTAAATCAGAAGATAAAAGATAAATACAAGATGATCTCGCTTATATGTGGTATTTAGAATATAAAATAATGGTTGACAGGGAGCTTGAGACCTCAGTTGCATTAGTGATGTTAGGAAAGGACAGAACTAAATACCCAAGCCAGAGTCAACAGCAATTAAATCATGATATACAAGCTTAAACAACCAAAATTAAAATAGACCTGTTATGCTGACTGGCTGGGGGCACAGGGTGATGTCAGGGATATACTCTGGGAACATTCATTGAAAGATTGACACTGGTGATGGGATTTGTTCTAAAAAATTTATATATCTGGAATCCAACTATGATAAACTATGAAGAACTATGAAGTTTATCATAAACTATGATAAACTTTGTAAGTCACAATGAGTTAAATAAAAATTTATTTTTTTTGGTAAAGATTGATTTATTGGTGACAGTTAAGTACAAGTACAAGTTAATAAATATTGATCCCAAAGAACTCAGATTAGTGGTCCATTTTTTCAATTGACTGTTGGGGTAATAAATTGAAGTCAATCTTGCTTCTTGGGAAATGAAGCCTTAACCAGCTCATATATGGTATATGCTGTTCCACCAAGTGTCAGAATCATAGTGGCTCTATACAGGAGGGCATCAGACAACCCACCCTTTAGATGTATTGGAATTCCATTATTCTCCTGAAATAGTTTTTGTTTCTCTGGCACCTTATTTTCAAACTGCCTGCGAGAAGCAGTACTTATGGTTCTCTGGGTAATCTGACGAAGAGCCGTCAAATTCCGCAGCATCGTGCCTTAATGACCTCCGACCGTGAAGCGGACAGAACTGTAGCAATGATCGCCTCGGCGGAACCAGAACTACTTGTGAGTTAAATAAAAATTTAAAAGGGAGGTTCTAGTACTAAGTTTCCATCAACAATCATACTCTTCCAATAGTTTTACATCACTGAAAACCCCACATTGAAACTACTTATTCATACTCAGATTTGGAGCTACATGAAACAGTTACATCCCTGCCAGAGCTTAGCTGCCAGAGATGGGCCCACATTGCCAGTGTCTACAAGTGCCTTGCAGGCAAGACACTAATAAAATGTCTCAATCCTTTTGAATATAAAAGCCCAGGGACCTTGACAAACTCGTAGACCAGGGTGGGGGAGAGAGAGAGAGAGGGGAGAGAGAGAAAGAGAGAGAGAAAGAGGAGAGAGAGAGGAGAGAGGGGAGAGATAGGGGAGAGGGAGGGGAGAGAGAGGAGAGAGGGAGAGAGGAGAGAGGGAGGGGAGAGAGGAGAGAGGGAGAGAGAGGAGAGAGAGGGGAGAGAGGAGAGAGGGAGAGAGAGGAGAGAGGGGAGAGAGGAGAGAGGGAGGGGAGAGAGAGGAGAGGGAGGGGAGAGAGAGGGAGGGGAGAGAGAGGAGAGGGAGGGGAGAGAGAGGAGAGAGGAGAGAGAGGGGAGAGAGGGGAGAGAGGGGAGAGAGAGGAGAGAGGGAGAGAGAGGAGAGAGAGGGGAGAGGAGAGAGGGAGGGGAGAGAGAGGAGAGAGGGGAGAGAGGAGAGAGGGAGGGGAGAGAGAGGAGAGAGAGGGGAGAGAGGAGAGAGGGAGGGGAGAGAGAGGAGAGAGGAGAGAGGGGAGAGAGAGGAGAGAGGGAGAGAGAGGAGAGAGAGGGGAGAGGAGAGAGGGAGGGGAGAGAGAGGAGAGAGGGGAGAGAGGAGAGAGGGAGAGAGAGGAGAGAGAGGGGAGAGGAGAGAGGGAGGGGAGAGAGAGGAGAGAGGGGAGAGAGGAGAGAGGGAGGGGAGAGAGAGGAGAGAGGGGAGAGAGGAGAGAGGGAGGGGAGAGAGGAGAGAGAGGGGAGAGAGGAGAGAGGGAGGGGAGAGAGAGGAGAGAGAGGGGAGAGAGGAGAGAGGGAGGGGAGAGAGAGGAGAGAGGGAGAGAGAGGAGAGAAAGGGGAGAGAGGGGAGAGAGGGGAGAGAGAGGAGAGAGGGAGAGAGAGGAGAGAGGGAGAGAGAGGAGAGAGGGGAGAGAGGAGAGAGGGAGGGGAGAGAGGAGAGAGGGAGAGAGAGGAGAGAGGGAGAGAGAGGAGAGAGGGAGAGAGAGAGGAGAGAGGGGAGAGTGGAGAGAGAGGAGAGAGGGAGAGAGGGGAGAGAGGAGAGAGGGAGGGGAGAGAGGAGAGAGGGAGGGGAGAGAGAGGAGAGAGGGGAGAGAGGAGAGAGGGAGAGAGAGGAGAGAGAGGGGAGAGAGGAGAGAGGGAGGGGAGAGAGGGGAGAGAGGAGAGAGAGGGGAGAGAGGAGAGAGGGAGGGGAGAGAGAGGAGAGAGGAGAGAGGGGAGAGAGAGGAGAGGGGGAGAGAGAGGAGAGAGAGGGGAGAGGGGAGAGGGAGGGGAGAGAGAGGAGAGAGGGGAGAGAGGAGAGAGGGAGAGAGAGGAGAGAGAGGGGAGAGGAGAGAGGGAGGGGAGAGAGAGGAGAGAGGGGAGAGAGGAGAGAGGGAGGGGAGAGAGAGGAGAGAGGGGAGAGAGGAGAGAGGGAGGGGAGAGAGGAGAGAGAGGGGAGAGAGGAGAGAGGGAGGGGAGAGAGAGGAGAGAGAGGGGAGAGAGGAGAGAGGGAGGGGAGAGAGAGGAGAGAGGGAGAGAGAGGAGAGAAAGGGGAGAGAGGGGAGAGAGGGGAGAGAGAGGAGAGAGGGAGAGAGAGGAGAGAGGGAGAGAGAGGAGAGAGGGGAGAGAGGAGAGAGGGAGGGGAGAGAGAGGAGAGGGAGGGGAGAGAGAGGAGAGAGGGAGAGAGAGGAGAGAGGGGAGAGAGAGGAGAGAGTGGAGAGAGAGGAGAGAGAGAGGAGAGAGAGAGAGAGAGAGAGAGAGAGAGAGAGAGAGAGAGAGAGAGAGAGAGAGAGCTGGGTTTGAGACCAGGGTAAGCTAAGATTGAGAGCCAGGTAAAAGAAACAGGTCTACAATGTAAAGGGGATAAATATTCCAAAAGGATACTGCTGAAGGACTGTCAAAATCCTGCCATAGCCAGGAGTAGAAGCAGTTAGGTCAAATTGCTGCTTCAAATCTCTCTTCCAACTGCCAGCACCTCTCCGCCCTGACTTTCCACAGGGGTGGTGGGGGTGAGAGGTTGGGGAGAGTTTATAGTCCCAGGCAGCCAATCATAAGGATGCCTTTTATAGCTGGCTGGTGCTGGATTGCTGTTGGTGTAATAATTAATGAAAGACAAAACTGACCCAAAACCACAATAGGTAAATACTGAGAAAATACTAAATATTTCTCAGCATCAAGCTTTTGAGAGGTGGTGGTTGATAGCTATGGCAGTCTTATTCTCAGAATGCAGACTTTCCAAACAAGGGTATCTCATGATTCTATGATAAACACGAGCCAAATTTGGTAATTTGGTCTCCTCCATACTGACCCTAAAGGCATTATTGAATGCCATTCTATTAAAATTCTTCTTTGAATCTTGATCTCTAGAACTTACTTTTTTCCTTCCTATACTTCACTGTATCATCTGTAGGTGCCTGTGCTGGATCTTTTTGTTAAAAAAATCTAAATATTAATATCTGAGTTATACTTACCTTGTATCATTTTCCACTTAAATAATCTTATTTACCCATGTTGGCATTCTAAAACAACCATCACTACCATTTCCCCTCTAAATTCAGTCTAATTAATTAAGTTTTTGTTCATTGCCTCCATTTAAAAGTGCATAGAGCACTTTTTATTATTCCACCACCACTTTCAGATGTATCTTCCACATTTCAGAAAACGGCACCTCCTCTCATGCAATTGGCAAAAAGTAATAACACATGACATGTTTTATTTTTTGTTTCCAAACTAAGCATTGATATCTCTGAGATAATATCAACTGACTTATTATCAGTGCTACTGCAAAAGACTTCATTCCATCACCATGTTTCCACTATTGCTACTTTTTACAACTGTCACAAAACAAACTGTCCAAATGTTACATAGCTTCTAAATGTATGATAAATTCTATTATTGATCTTTCTCAAGGGCCTATTGTAGTTTCCCATAGGTTTTATTCAGAAATCAAAGCTTTAATCACAGAGGTCAAGATTAAGGCCTATTTGCCTATATCATTTAGATTTTTTACTTTTCTTTTTGCTTACTACTACTCAAATCAATCCCCTTTTCTTGATTTTTCCTCAAAAATACTTTACCTTTTCCACCATAGGACCCATCTACTCGCTGTTACTCTACTCAGAACATAAAACATTCTGTGCATATTTTCAAGTTGATTTTCTCTCTTTAATTAGATTATGTTCAAATATCATTTATTCTTGACTTTTCTAGCTAATTAACCACATTCTTTCTATTATAGTTTACACTCTGACCTATTTTTTCTGTAAAACATAGCACTAGAAAAAGGCAGTAGATTAGTTATTAATGCAGGTTTCTTGAATCCTAGAGTTTTTTCAATGAGTGTTTGCCCTGAAAGAAAAAAGTCTTGAGTTTGGTTCATAGTACTACCCCCGCCCCCCCCCATCAAATCCTGAAAGTACTACCATTTGTGATTCCCTGCACCACACAAAAAGTATACAACCTCTGCTGAACAACAATCAAGTGTGAGTGGTCAACATCTTCCAAGCTTTGCCAATATGTATGTGAGTAACACAATCAAGTGTTTATTGATTCCAGGTCATCAAATCAAAGATAGAAAAGGGGGAAAGAAAATAGATGCTCTAACTTTTTATGGAAACACTGTACATTAGATTTCTCACTTGTAAATATATATCAAGCAATAGCACTTACAGTAAAGATCTAAAAATTTTAAACATGTTGGTAAGAAATGTAGCAGGGTGCAATTGTTATTATATATTTTTAACAGACATTAGATTCTCTTACTGCACTGTGTCTTTCTCACTAAGTGGAAAATTTATATTTCTGGTTTTCTGTCTATTCCCAGTACACAACACTTATAGTAACTATGTGAGAGCTGCTTTTGTAAATGCACTTTAAGAACCTTTATTTCTCATCAGATAAGGGATTAATATCTACTATATGCAAGGAACTGATACAACTTAGCAAAAATAACCTAATTTAACACAAAACTGAGGAGAAAAAGTTATTAGATATTTCCTCGAAGAAAAAAGACAGATGGCCAAAAGACACTTGAAAAATGATCCCATTATTAATCATTAGGTGTATGCAAATCCAAACAGCAATGGGATATCATTTCATACCACAAAGACTAGCACAAATTACACACACACACACACACACACACACACACACACACACAAAGAACTGCTGGCACAGATACTCGGAGAAAAAGACTGTCATTCGCTGCTGGTGGGAATGCCAACTAATTAAGCCTTTTTGGATAAAAATGTGGATATCCTTCATAAACTAGAAATTGAGCTCTCATATGATCCAGCAAATAAACTTATAGGAATATAAGCTAGAAAATCAAAAGCACCATCTAGAAAATCCCTTTGTAATACTATATTCATCTTAAAATAGCCAAAATCTGACTGAGAACAGAGGACTGGCTAAAGGAATTGTGGAATATCTACAATGGAATACTGTACAGCTATTAGAAAAATTGAAATTATAAAATTTGCTTATACTTGGATGAATATGGACATTATTATGCTCAGTAAAATAAGAGGGAGAGGAATAGACATAGAATAATCTCACTCATTTGTGTGATACTTATAAAAAATGAAAGATGGTATGGTAATAATATCCAGCAACAATATAGTGAGGGACAGGAGAGACAGTTTATAGTAGGAAACTTGCCACAAAAAAATGTGAGTGCAGATAAGTTAGAGAGAACAGTCCACTATGACAGTGATAGTTGGATCTGACCATTCTGAACAAGAACTGGGTGCGGAAAGGGGATAGAGGGATATCCCTTCATTTACATACTGCAAACCACAGTCAAAAATGAGAGAGAAGTAAAGTGCCTTCCTCCGAGGCAGCAAGAGGTAGAGGGGGGAGGAAAACTAGGACATACGTGGCAGGACATGTGCACTGGTGAAGAGTGGTGTACGTTCTCTAACTGAAACTGAATCATTAACAATTGTGTAACATAGTGCTTAAATAAAATAATTATAAAAAAGAAATCTAGGGAGGAGGAGCAAAGGAAGGGGCCAGGCAGATAGTTGGCTTCCAGTGCCTTGATCCTGGAGGCCAGCTCTTCCCAGGTATGGGTTAAGGGACACACCGTGCTGGATGGCATTCTCCCTAGCTTGGGGGGTGCTGGGAGGTTTGGCAGGCCTCCTGTCATTCCCCTACCCCCCCCCACTCCAGGCCTTCCCTGGTTGCCAGCCCAGGTGGACTCTATCGTGGTCCTCAAGCTTTCCCCCTTTCTCTCTCCCGACACTAAGGGGGGAACACATGGAGTGGATGGCGGGCCAATGCAACACTGGTGTATATCGGGACATTACGTCCTGACATTCACTGGTATTTCTTTTTTCTTCTCATTGGTCTCCATTTAAAAAAACAACGCAGGGGCACTAGCCCCCACGCGTACCATATATATTTAAAATAAAAATGAGAGGACTGACCCTCAGTTTGGGAAGAGACCAGTTCGGGTGGGGGTACCATATATTTTCAAAATAAAAATGAGAGGATGGACACCAGGCTGGGAAGAGGCCAGTACTCTTTTCCTACTTGTTTACTCTCAGTGGCCTCTTAGCCTCTTCCTTGTTTCATTGTGTAACTGTGATTGGTACCATACTAGGTTTCTGATTAGTTCCCATGAATGGTGACAATTGAGTCCACTGTCTTAAGTTAGATTGTTTATTTTCCCCACTTTTTATTTTTTCTCCTCTTTGTGAATTGTTCAATAAGGTATTTTGGTGAAAGAGTCCCTCTCTATCTTTCCTTTCCTTTGTTATTTGTTATATAAGGAAGTTTGTAGAAGTGTCCCTCCATTTAACGTTTATATAAGAACCAAGTCAATTGGATTTTTGGACTTGTTCTAGCATCCCCATAGGCACCAATCTCGCTGTGAACTGTTCGATAAGGAATTTTGGTGATAGAGTTCCTCAGATTAATTCTTATGTTTGAACCAGGTCATGGGGATTGTTAAACTTGTTCTTGCTGCCCCCTTATGCACTGAGAATGCAGGTGGCATTATTCCTTGTTTGCATGGGCACATTAAAATGGAAAATACTATACATGCAAATAAGTTCGTATCTAATAGAGATAAGAGCACACAAATCTTGTGGTGCAATGGAACCTTACAAACCCTGAACATTGACATGATGACCTGGCACAGGCCTCAGAGGTTTGGGTATTTTCCAGTCACCCCTGAACCAGGGAAGCCATCTATGAAACATCCAACGTTGTTTATGACATCATCTGGAAGCAATCCTCTACCAGGGAAGACCCTACTGCTGCTCTAACATCGATTTACTCAAAAGAGTCTTCCCTTAACACTGAGAAGATTTAAACAACAACAATGACCTGCGTACTGGACAGGGCTTTCTGCATTGCCTGTTAATTGCAAGTTGAAATTAGATGCCAGTCCGCACCATCCTGACTTCAATGTACGATATACAGATTCCAGGACCTTCAATACAGAAACGTGAGATAACAACAGAGACTGTGAAAAATATAACTGTATGGGTACTACAGACAATGACCGGGATTGGACAAACTAGTTTGCCTGGAGCCTAGAAATGTTCTTATGTCAGGAAACTTCAAGGGTAGGGTCTCCTTGTACTTAGGCCAAAGTTTTTCCTTTCCATGACCCCCATACTTTCATGCAAACGATAATTACCACTCTTAACATTGTTTTTACAGTGCTCCTTTAACTCCAAACTTTTAAGAAACCACTAGTTAAAATATCTGGAACACCAAAAAAAAAAAAAAAAAGGTTTACATTAGGTTAACATATATGCTTTTACTTAGACTAGCATTCTGGGGGATAAAGGAGGGAGATAAGGGATATATGCTTGGGAACAGGGATGAAGGGAGGACAACACTGCTGGTGGAAAGGCCCTCATATATTGTCACCGTGTACATAAAATATCACTGTGTAAGACTTGTCATTGTGTACCTTAAATACCATTGTGTAAGATTTGCAGTTATATATTCTAATAAATGTCTGTCATTCAAATATAAAAAATAAAAGTAAAAAAGGAATCAATTATATACTTTGACAGACCATGCAATGTAAATATAAAATAAAAAACGTGTTCTTAATCTTGTGCACTAATCTTCAAAATCATGTTTCAGTTGCATTTTATTCTAATAAATCTTTCTCCAGCCCCCATTGTTATCATTCTGAGCTGATCTTTAACTGACACCTTTTCAGTTGATTTAGTCAAGGAAAAATTAAGAAAACTAAAGGTGAGCTTATCCTCTCATGAAATGAATATTTTCTAATTTGACTAGTATAAAAATTTCTATCAGATAAGGGATTATATTAAAATACTATTATTATTTTATTTCACATATTAAGTATAAAATAATAGGTATCATTAAAAGTAAATGCCACAATGAAAGTGATCACTTGTGGCTTTTTCAATATTTACTGCATTTTTGAATTTCAGCTCTACCTGATATATAGTTAATAACAACTCTTACAGAGAATAATGTACAAAATCAAATGTGTACAAAGGCCATTATTTCAAGTCAGGAATATTTCATCAAGCCACTATGTATTTCCTCTTCAATACTGCTTTTGGAAGCAGGAAGAGGCCAAGGTATCACATAAAATTTACAAAGAGGAAAAAGGACCTACACTAGGTTATTTGGAGAAAGGTACAATGCAGCAAAGATAAATCTCAAATAGAAGCTCCTCAAAGACAAGAACTATCACACAGCACACTATGAACTGTGAGCCACACTCAAAGTAATGCTACTAGAATTGGTTTTCTGGTTCATATAACCATAGAACTGAATTTTTTAAATTCTAAGGTACTACAGAAGTCCTGGCTACCAACCTTTTTTTTCATATTTCTATGTTAAATATTAAATATTTCTATAATCTATATGTACTCTGTATTAACATATTTTCATTAATATGCATTTGTTATACTACAGATACATGTATATAGTTATGTGTCTATTTTTTCTATAACTGAAGCATAGAACATTAACCTATTCTATCCTGTAGTTGTAGTGAAAGCTTTCTAATCCCATTGGCTCCACATATAAAGTTTTTCTCTCACTGTGATTGATAATAGTCAAGTTTCAATCTCTAGTCTAAAAGGGCTATAAAAAGAAAGAGGTAGAGAATTTTAAATAAGAAGATGTTATTAACTCAGTCTGAATTAACTCACCCCATTCCTGCTCACATCTTATTAGCTTCTGTCATGGACCTTCCTGACCTTCACAGAGGCTAGGAAGTGCAAACTAGCTGTTTCCTCTTCTAAAAATTATAATGGTGAATAGCTGAAGAGTGCCAGCTATTAAAAGCAAGACATGTAACTTTCTTGGGTCCTATAAAATCGGTGTAGTATCCAAACGTATAAAATTTCTTGGATCCTATCAATTTGGTGTTATGTTCAAACCTTTGAATGTATATTTTCATTCTAGTGATCCTCAGCTTCTTTCCTGGTTGTCTCTGCTTTCCTTCATTATTCAAACACTCTATATATTAGTTCATAGGTTTATTTTTACTTTTATCTCTGGACTATGAAAAAAGAAGAAAAGTGAATCATTAGGTATCAGTTGTCCTAGTGAATAAGTGAGTGAGTGATTATTAGATAAAAAGTGTCCTAATGAAATCCTTGGTCCAGCTATCCTGAACTTCACTGTTTCTCACAATATTCCCTAGGTAAGAGGAACTTAAAAACAGTAATTAATTAATTTATTAGAGAAAATAAATTGTTACTATTATTAATGCATCATGGAATCTTTGGATCTCTCAGGTAATATAACATAATACCTCAGACCAGTTTATCATAAAGATTAATGATTACTATACAGATATAATTATCTGGTCTAGTGTCTTTAACACAGGATTTTAGTGAGTACACCATGATTCTGAATTCCACTCATGTTCAAAATTCTCATTCTATTAAATACCTCCTGACCATTAGAATTTATTTTATGTGCAGGCCAGAGTTTGAATATTTTAAATGATCCAACTTCCACTTGGGAATTATTGCAGAAGTTGGGCTTTCTAGCCACTTTCACACAATTATTTTCTGTATTTTAAAACAATATCCCTGAGGCTTCTCCTACACTACTATTTCTAGTCATCTTCCTCCATTGTGTAACCTGAGCTAACATCTTAATTGAACTTCCTTTTGTATATATTGCTTGATGACTTGTAAATTAAAATACTAGTAGCTATTTTATTTGATCATGTTGTTATTGTTATTATTGGGTTTATCACTACTTGAGGAGTACATTGATGCTTCACCAGGAAAATACATTCTCTCCAATATCAAGACACAAACTCATTGTCTCAATTGCACAAGGAAAATCCAGACTTATTAAGCACTTCTGAATATCAGAGCCTGACAAATTAGCAACACATATACTTCAACTGGTCCCTGTGGTAGAGAAAATGATTTAAGGCACCAATTAATAACTTTTACACATGGTCACTCTCTTGCTGCAAGTCACTAGTGCCCTGATGACATTACCTAAAACCTAGGCTAGAAGAAAGATTTTGAATGAAGGTTTAGAAAGGATTTAGCTGGGAGGGGTGGAGTGGACCTCATGGAACCAGATCCACAAGCCCAGAGTCACCTAGAGTCATCTTCTGAATCATAAAAATGTTTCTATGCAGCTTCTATATAAGGATATTTAGGAGGTAGCAGCAACAGCAGCACATTCAAAGGCACCCCACCATGCACAATTGCTTACTCCTTCTGTTCTAAGTCAGTGGTGTAAGCTCTGCCATAAAGTCCTATAGCCCTTGCCACTCACTTCCATGAACTCAGAAAAGACAGGTTTTCTCTTCTTTTCAGAATCCTCTAGCACAAAAATCTACACATATTTCGATGAACATGTACTAGTACTATTGCTATTCCTTCCACCATAGGATTAGAAAATATGTCTCACTCCTCCCCAAGAGATGTAAGTTTTTAGTAAAATACTTATGGATTAAAAATGTTCTGCTACTGCCCCCAAGCCCTCACTTGGCACTGATCCCATCTATCTGGTGACCTGAAAGTAGGGCACAAAAGGCCAATATTCTCCTAGACTCAAAGAGAAGTCAGAATTAAGTTCTGTTCTAGCAGGAATTGGACTCTACCAATGCCTGCCTAGTCCTACCTGGCTTCACTGTCAGCAATACAAGTGCTGTTATTTGGGGGCTCAAACCCTTTTGTAGTTCATTCTCCACATAGTATGGTTCCATTCAAAAGATGGCATGAATTCACTCCAATTTTTTAGGTGTGGAATTATTATATCTGTTTTAAACCACCTTCTACCAAATTTCATTAGCTCAGTCAATTCTAAAGGGATATAATCATACCAAATTGGAGTTGAAATAAAAAATAATTGAACCAGGTGAAGAATATTAAAAAGCAATATTATTTAAATTACCTCTGCCTTGGACTACAGGAGAAAACCAAAAGGTATTTCAACATGTCACCCACAGGGGCATTAGCCTAAGATTGCCTCTGTAGATCTCTCCTGTGATGCTCCATTGGCAGGGTGAGACCCTAATAGCCTTCCACTTCCTGAAATGACACTCACAGACTGGAAATCTTTTTGGCCACACAGAAGGTAAGAGAAATATATAGATATTTCTTAGGCTTTGCCAACTAAGTTGATCAACAAAATAAGAAGTGCAGATAGCAAGGTCTGGGGCAATAGTATAGCAGGTAAAATGCTTGTTTTGCTCTTAACTGACCTAGGTTCAATCTCTTGCGTCCTGTATAGTCAACCATTGAGCATCAACAGGAGTAATTCTTGCACAGAACCTAGAGTAACCCTTGAGAACTACCTGTGTGATCCCAAATAAAATCAAAGAAATAGACCAAATTGCAGAGAGTAATAGATTGTGCTATTTCAGCCTTACATGCAGTGTTAAGCCCATAAAAAAAGGTATCCTCAGCAAACTATCTGTGGGTGGTGTGCTCTCTTGATGACTACACACTGAGCTGGATGTTCTTGAGGAACTCACCTGTACTCTACTCTTGGGTTTCTGTTAAAGTCCCCATTAATTGAATGTGTACAGAACATTTACCAAGGCCATATTCTAGTGCTGGAAGCAGCTTGCATCACAACAATTCTAACTAAGACAGGGAAGTGGGTGAACATGAATGGTCAAAGTAATCATATTAAAGAAATGAGAAATGAGAGACCATATAAATAAATTGTATGGGGACCCATGTTTCTGGTGAACATGTGACAAATTTAATCTTTAAGCAGAAAGTTTTATAAGGGGTAAAAGTCAGTCATAGGTATTGAGAAGAATGTTTACACTTACAAAGCAGAGTTTAGCAGTAGACAATACATTAAGCTATGGGTGTGAACAGTAAGAATTCTGAGTTACTAAAGAGAAGGTCACAACTTAAGGCAGCTCTTAGCAAACTAACTTCAGATGCAAAATAAGGGATTAGTAAAAACTAGAGAAAAGTTCACTCTGAGGACTTCTAGGGAAACTTCTCCTGCCTGTGCCTATCTGCCTGTGTTTCTGAACCCCTGAAGATTTCCTAGGCCTAGGGAGCGCACCCCCAAAAAACTGTCAACTAGAGGCAGCAGAAGAACATGGCTGCTTTGCTTCACCTCACGGCCGCACAATCTTTCTAACTAAAGAACCCCACCATAACACGCAGGAAAAACCACACTACAAGCGTGACAATGGAGAAACCTTGCAGGCAAACATCATCCACAGAGAATAAAGACAAGAGCTCGGATGACCTAATAAATTCCAACCACATGATTAACCTCTCAGATAAGGAGAATAGAATAGAAATATGGAAGATGTTCATAGAACTCAAAAAAAAAGCATAGATCGATCTGAACAGAACACAAAGACAGAAATCAGAAAACTCCGAACTCAAATAACAGATCTGAAAAAAAAAAAAAAAAACGTTGCTCAACTGAAAACCTCAATGGATAGCCTCGCCAACAGGGTATCAGCAGCTGAGGAGAGAATCAGAGTACTGGAAGATCTGATGCAGAAAAACTCAACACAGCAGAAGAAATTGGAAAAGAACCTTAAGACAAACGAATAGGCAATGGAAAAAGTACTCAAGGCATGCGAACAGATGAAAATAGAAGTCTTTGATAAACTCAACAGAAACAACATAAGAATCATTGGAGTCCCAGAAACCCAGGAAGGAGATCTCCAGGAAGAATCAACTGTCAAAGACATCATCAAAGAGATACTCCCAGAGTTGAAGACTACATGCAATCAAACTCTGCATGCCCCAAGAGTACCAGGTAAAGAGACCCAAAGAAAAACACCCCAAGACACATCCTCATTACAATAACAAATCCCATAGATAGAGATAGAATACTGAAAGCAGCAAGATCAAAAAGAGAAATTACATTCAAAGGAGGATACCTAAGACTTACAGCAGACATGTCACAAGAAACTCTCCAGTCCAGAAGACAGTGGTGGGATATTGTGACAACACTGAATGAAATGAGTGCCTCACCGAGAATACTGCACCCAGCCCAACTCACGTTCAGGTTTGAAGGAAGAATACATAGCGTCATGGATAAACAACAGCTCAAAAACTTCACAGATGATAAACCAGCCTTAAAGGAAAAACTGACAGATCTACTCAAAGACAAGAGAAACCAACAAACACAGCAAACTTATCTACAAAGATGACATTAAATCCTATGACAATCATCTCTCTCAATGTCAATGGACTAAATTCACCAATTAAAAGACACAGAGTGGAAAAATGGGTCAAAAAGATGAATCCAACCTTCTGCTGCCTACAGGAAACACATCTGAATAGTCATAAGAAACATAGACTCAAAATCAAAGGCTGGAGGAAAATCATCCAAGCAAACAACACCCTCAAAAAGCTGGGGTGGCTATATTAATATCTGATGACTTTATACTCAGAAAAGTGGTAAGGGACAAAGATGGACACTATGTACTAATCAAGGGATATGTGCAACAGGAAGAAATCAGACTATTAAACATATATGCACCCAATGAGAGACAATCAAATTGTCTAATACAATTACTGACAAATTTGAAAGAAGAAATCAATAATAACACAATAATTGTGGGAGACCTCAACACAGCCCTATCAACACTTGATAGGTCAACCAGATTGAAACCCAACAAAAACATACTAGCCCTGAAAAGATTTATGGAAAAAAGAGGACTAGTAGATATATACAGGACACTCCATCCCAAAAAAACCTGGATACACATTCTTTTCCAATGTATATGGGTCATTCTCCAGAATACACTACATGCTGCACATAAAACATACCTCCATAAAATCAAAAGGATAAGAATCTTTCAGGCTACCTTTGCTGACCACAAGGCTCTGAAATTAGATGTGAACTACAAAGCCACACAGAAGAAAAACTTTAACGATTGGAAATTAAACACCCTGCTACTGAACAGGAAACAAATGATAATGAAAACACAAACTGCCAGAACCTATGGGACACAGCAAAAGTGGTCCTGAGAGGAAAATTTATAGCTCTACAAGCACACATCAGGAAGGAAGAAGGGGCATACCTGAATAACTTAATGACATAACTCAAAAAATTAAAAAATGACCAACAAAAGGACCCAAAAATAAGGAGACAAAAGGAAATAACAAAGATGAAAGCAGAACTCAATGAAGTGGAAAACCAAAAAAACAATCCAAAAGATCAATGAAAGCAGAAGTTGGTTCTTTGAAAAAATAAACAAGATTGATAGACCATTGGCAAAACTCACAAAGAAAGAGAGATAGATAAATCTGTATTAGAAATGAAAAGGGGGAGACCACGACAGATATTTCAGAGATCCAAAGGGTAATCAGAGACTACTTTGAGAAACTTTATGCTACTAAACATGAGAATCTAGAAGAAATGGGAAAATTCTTGGACACTTATAAACTTCCACATTTAAGTAAGGAGGATGTAGCATATCTAAACACCCCCATCACTACTGAAGAAATTGAAACTGTAATCAAATATCTGCCCAAAAAGAAAAGCTCAGGCCCAGATAAATTTTCTAATGAATTTTTTTCAAATCTTTCGAGAGGAGCTACTAACAATCCTAGCCAAGCTCTTCCATAAAATTGAAAAAACGGGAACACTCCCAAACACCTTTTATGAAGCCAACATCACCTTGATACCAAAACCAGACAGAGATGCTGCCAAAAAAGAAAACTACAGATCAATATCCCTAATGAATGCTGTTGCAAAGATCTTCAACAATATCCTGGCATATATGATCCAATGCATCATCAAGAAGATCATACACTATGACCAAGTAGGTTTCATCCCAGGAATGCAAGGATATTTAACATCCGTAAATCTATCAACATCATACACAGCATCAACAACAAGAAAAATAAAAATTATATGATCATATCAATAGATGCAGAGAAAGCAGTTGATAAGGTCCAACACCCATTCTTGATCAAAACTCTGGCAAGATGGGAATGGAAGGAACCTTTCTCAATCTAGTTGAAGCCATATACCACAAGCCAATGGCAAATATGATCCTCAATGGAGAAAAACTAAAAGCCTTTCCTCTAAATTCTGGTACAAGACAAAGCTGTCCGCTCTCACCACTCCTCTTTAACATAGTACTGGAATTTCTTGCTATAGCGATCAGGCAAGAAAAAGATATCAAGGGAATCCAGATAGGAAAGGAAGAATTGTTTGCAGACGACATGATACTCTACTTAGAAAACCACAAAGACTCTACCAAAAAGCTTCTAGAAACTATAGCAAGGTGGCAGGCTACAAAATCAACCTACAGAAATCAATGGCTTTGTATACACCAATAATGATAGGGAAGAGATGGAAGTCAGGAAGGCAATCCTATTCACAATAGTGCCACACAAACTCAAATATCTTGGAGTCAACTTGATCAAAGATGTGAAGGACCTATACAAAGAAAACTATAAAGCCCTGCTCCAAGAAATGAGAGGATACATGGAAATGGAAACACATACCCTGCTCATGAATTGGCAGAATTAACATCATTAAAATTGCAATACTTCCCAAAGCATTATACAGATTTAATGCAATCCCCTTAAAAATACCCATGACATTCTTCAAAGAAGTGGATCAAACACTTACGAAGTTACTTTGGAACAATAAACACCCACAAATAGCTAAAGCACTCCTAGGGAAAAGGAAAATGGGAAGCATTACTTTCCCCAACTTTAAACTGTACTACAAAGCAATAGTTATCAAAACAGCATGGTATTGGAATAAAGACAGAACCTCAGATCAGTAGAATAGGCTTGCATCCTCAGAGAGTGTTCCCCAGACATGCAATTACCTAATATTTGACAAAGGAGCAATAAATTCTAAGTGGAGCAGAGAAAATTTCTTCAACAAGTGGTGCTGGCAGAACTGGTTAGCCACTTGCAAAAAAGCAAACATAGACCCCCAGTTAACATCATGTACTAAGGTAAATCCAAATGGATTAAAGACCTTGATATCAGACCTGATACCATAAGGTATATAGAACAACACGTCTGTAAAACACTTCATGACATTGAGACTAAAGGCATCTTCAAGGAGGAAACTGCACTTTCCAAATAAGTAGAAGCAGAGATCAACAGATGGAAATACATTAAACTGAGAAGCTTCTGCACCTCAAAAGAAATAGTGCCCAGGATACAAGAGTCACCCACCGAGTGGGAGAAACTATTCACCCAACACCCTTCAGATAAGGGGCTAATATCCAAAATATGCAGGGTACTGACAGAACTTTACAAAAAAAAATCTAATCTCATCAAAAAATGGGGAGAAGAAATGAACAGACACTTTGATAAAAAAAAGAAATACAAATGGCCAAAGGGCACATGAAAAAAATGCCCCTCGTCACTAATCATCAGGGAGATGCAAATCAAAACAACGATGAGATACCACCTCACACCCCAGAGAATGGCACACATCACAAAGAATGAGAACAATCAGTGCTGGTGGAGATGTGGAGAGAAGGGAACTCTTATCCATTGCTGGTGGGAATGCCATCTAGTCCAACCTCTATGGAAAGCAATATGGAGATTCCTCCAAAATCTGGAAATTGAGCTCCCATTCAACCCAGCTATTCCACTCCTAGGGATATACCTTATGAACACAAAAATACAATACAAAAGCCATTTCCTCACACCTATATTTATTGCAGCCCTATTCACAATAGCCAGGCTCTGGAAACAACCAAGATACCCTTCAACAGACAAATGGCTAAAGAAACTGTGGTACATATACACAATGGAATATTATGCAGCCATCAGGAGAGATGAAGTCATGAAATTTTCCTATACATGAATGTACATGGAATCTATCATGCTGAGTGAAATAAGTCAGAGGGAGAGAGAGAGAGATGCAGAATAGTTTCACTCATCTATGGGTTTTAAGAAAAATATAAGTCACTTTTGTAACAATCCTCAGAGACAATGAGAGGAGGGCTGGAACACCAGCTCACTTCATGAAGCTCACCAGAAAGAGTGGTGAATACGTATAGAAATAACTACACAGAAAACTACCATAATCATATGAATGAATGAGGGAACTGGAAAGCCTGTCTGGAGTACAGGTGGGGGTGGGGTGGGATGGAGGGAGATTTGGGACATTGGTGGTGGGAATGTTGCACTGGTGAAGGGGGGTTCTTTACATGACTGAAACCTAATCACAATCGTTTATGTAATCAAGATGTTTAAATAAAAAAATTAAAAAAAAAAAAACAAGAAAAAATATAGGATCACAAACTTCACTGGGATGGGCTCTATTATTTAGAGGTCAAGTGAAAGAGCTAAATCCCATTTTTGGGGAAAAGCCAGTAGCCCAGGATCTGCATTCTGGCTGTACACTGCATAGCAGAAACTGAGGTAAATAAGGATACTTTGAAAAACAGAAAAATATTGTCTTTGATTTTAGTGCTAAATATTATCCAGGAAAGAGGGTTTAACCAAGGCTATATTTTGCCTGTGAATATCAGCAGAAGAGAGATTTGATTTTAAGGTCAAATAATATGAAGGTAATATAATGTTGGCACCATAACACAAATTTCAGAAATATCTCTTTGGG